>NW_010286947.1:15837-18022 GCF_000700745.2 Antrostomus carolinensis
ATGCCACCCTCTGGCTTGGAGACCTGCCCTGTCTGTCCTGGAAAAAGAGGAGGGAACACCAAGACCAGCCTGATTCCAGGGACAAGAGAAGGGAGAAGCTGATGCTGGGAACCAGCATGTTCCTGCTGCTGGGATGATCCATGATGCTGAGCCCTGCCCAGACACAGACAGAACCAGCTGGTGCCTGCAGCCATCACCCCTGGCTTGCTGAAAGGCAAGAGGTGCTTCAGCCCTGGGACATCTGGGCTGTGTCACCTGTAGCCCTGTCCCAGGAGAGCCCAGGGCTTTTGGGGTAAGCCTAGCAGGGACCACAGCCCAGGTGGGATGGAGAAGGCAGCAGCCGAGTCCAGTCTGTCTGGACACTTCCCTGTGCAACCTGGTGTAGGGAGCCTGCTTTGTCAGGGGGGCTGGACTGGATGATCTCCTGAGGTCCCTTCCAACCCCACCATTCTGTGAGTCTGTGACTGCAGCCCCAGGTCTGGGCCGACCCTTCCTCTGCTGCCCCTTTAATGGCATCACATCAGGGATGAGATGGTGGTGAAGGGGAGGACAGGAATATGTTCCCCATGGCTGAGCAAGGCACCCTGCCCAGAAAGGTCACTCGGTCCCCTCAACCCTGTGTGTTTTACTCCCAACCTGTCCCCTCCCCTGGCCTCTGGCTGCTCCAGGGCTGTCATGGTGCAGGTGACACCGAGCAGAACCAAATCGTGGACAAGGGACATTTCACCCCATTGCTGGAAGGTGTTGAGGTACCTCAGGGGAATTTACACCCTGAATTTTTGACATTTCTGTTGCATTTTGCTGAGATGGGCTGATGGGTTCAGAAGTTGGTGGGGGATGCAGAGCAGCTGGCCTTGCAGAGTGTCCACGTCAGCTTTTTTTCCTTCAGAAACCAAGCTTTAAAAAAGCAAAAAAAAAGCACTTTCCTCAACTAAAATAGCAGCATAAAGCAGAGTGAAGTCAGGACTTGGGATCAGGGTCTTTGTTTCATCCTTGTCTTTAATCTCAACCTCTGCCCCTGACCATCAGTTCGATCCCTCTGGTTTTCGTGAGCCTGTTTTCTCCCCTCCGGTTAGTGAGAATTACCACATCCATCAATCGTTATCTCCACAGCAGGATTTTCTTCCCAACCTCCTGCTGTTTTACTGCAAAGCCCTCCCAGCACCTTCCCTCCTCACAGAGTCCCAGTCATGGATACTGATTTGCTGATGTCCCCTGGATTGTCACTGGGGACTGGTCCAGGTCCCCTGGGATGGGTGGATGGGAGTGGGCACCAGCCCCGCTCCTTGTCCTGGGGGATGCCTGGATTCCTGAGGTAATTTACGAGTCTTGTCCTCTTGGGATGCAGGGGCTGGCACGGCACATCCAGAGCACGTCAGCAGCACGCACTGGAGAGGATGCCCAGCAGCGGGTGGACACGTGCTGTCCTTGACTCGCTGGAGGGGACAATGTGGCCCTGGCAAGAAGCTCCCTGGGACTTTTCCATTCCCCCACCAGTCCCACAGCGCTGGGTGGTGATTTTCCCTGCACAAGGCTGTTGGCAGGATTGGGGTTGGGCGTCTGTGGGCTCCACTCCCTGACCCACCCCTGGTTTGTGCAGCTTCAGGCAAACCCTGGTCGCACCCAATTCCTCGCCTCCCTTCCCATAAACAGCTTTTCTTTGCCAAACCCCTTCAGCTCAGCGGTTCGATCTGTCCCACAGCATCCCAGTTCCTCTCACCCCATCCCTCCAGCTATCACAGCCCCTCTTCCCCATCCTCCCCTGCATCCCACCCAGCACATTCCCCCCTACACAGGGAGTGAAGAGCTGGTGAGTTTCTTTGCTGGGAGCTCTGGGAAGCTGGTGTCCATCCTGCTCCCACCGCCAGCCCCCTGCCCTCTCCCGTGGGGAGGTGATAAACACCAGTGGGGCTGAGCTGGGGGGGATTTTGCAGGTGGTTTGGTGGAAAGGAGACCGGAAAAAAGCAACAGTTGTTTTCCTGGACAGACTATTGCACAAGGGAGCTGGAGTGTGGTCACACTTCCTGGAGAACCTCATGCCCGGCTGGCACCTTCTCCCTCCGTCCTTAACCCTCTCGCACACGCGCCTTTGTTTTCCTCTGGCACCCCAGGGTGTTTCTCTCCCTTTAAAGCTCAGCTGTCAGCTGGACATACCAGGCGCTTGCCAGCACTGGTGGCAGTCAGG
>NW_010286947.1:18103-18346 GCF_000700745.2 Antrostomus carolinensis
GAGCCCACGCTCCCCACCGAGCACGGACTGGCCACAGACACCCAGCAGGTGAGGTCCAGGGTGGCTTCTGCATCAGCCCCGGCTGCCTTCCAGGGCAGGATGAATCCGGGCAGGATGAACAAGCATTTGATTTTGGGGAGAGGGTGGGATATTATTAGGAAGGCTCCAAGCGCAGCCATGGCTTGTGGGAAGAAAGGATGGGAGTGAGGGGGACAGCCTGGTCTAGTGGAAGGTGTCCCTGCT
>NW_010286948.1:0-360 GCF_000700745.2 Antrostomus carolinensis
GGGGGAAAAAGGTGGTTTTGAGGGTCCAGCTCAGGTTGAAGATCCTGCCGGTGGAAAGGAGCCGGTGATGGCGGCTGGGAGCTCCCCGGCTGTGCCACACTCTGAACCGACCCAGCTGTAAGGCTGAGGGGACACGTCTGTCCCCAGAGCTCAGCAATGGGGTGGCCACATGTCCCCAAGGGCTGGAGGAGGCGATTGGGTTGTGTTGGGGTTTTTTCCTTGGCAATAGAAGAGCATTTGGGGACTTTCTCGGTGAATTTGCTCTCACTCCTCCTCCTCCTCCTCCTCACACCTTAATTAAAACAAATCAATCCAAACGCCCTCGTGCAAGCGGCCTGACGGGCTCCCCCGCCATCTGTA
>NW_010286948.1:417-668 GCF_000700745.2 Antrostomus carolinensis
CTACAGGGAGGGAGGAACGGAGCGGCAGCGGATGGTGCCACCATCACTGCAGTGAGCCAGCGTGGATCAAGGGACAGCAGGGGACAGCAGAAGTGGCAGGGAAGGAGGAGAGGGGGACAGCTGGCTGCCCCCCACCACCCATAGGGTCATTCTCAGGGTGTGATGAGCATCACAGAGACCCCCAGAGCTGGGGGGTCCGGACACGTGTGGCCGCAGCCGAGGGGTGCCCGCGCTTCGGGGTGGTCTCGGCA
>NW_010286949.1:0-13876 GCF_000700745.2 Antrostomus carolinensis
GGGGGTGTCGAGCCGGGGAGCTGCTCGGCTTCGTGGCTGCTCTGCCGAAATTTGTGAATAACTGTTGTGCGCGACAGACAGAGCCATCTCCTTGCCTTTTGCTCATCGTGTGTGGCCCTTGTCCTGCTGGTGACAGAAGGAACGTTCGCCCTGCCCTGGGTGAACCTGCAGCATCCCTGTGAACTTGGCAGTGCAGTGCTGGGCACAGCATCCCGCATCCCGCCACTGAAGTGCCGGGTCCCTTCACCTCTGTGTGCAGTAACGGGAATGGCGTTTGTGCAGGGATTTTGGGAACAGCCAGCCTGTCACCGAGGGGCTTTCTGACTTTAGCTGTATCAGGAAAAGAAATGTTGAATGCTTTGGCAGCGGTGCGGCATCGTGCACGTCCCCCAGTTCTTACCGAGGTAACGATGGCTAAAAGCAGGCTCCTGTCGAGTCCCATAGCTGCGCAGTCTGTGCTGCCTGCATGCCAGCTGCTGTTGCCGAGATGTTTGCAAGTGTGTTATTTTGTTTGTCAGAATTTACTGAGCATATTTGAGGGTTTTTTTTAATAGGTCAAAGGAGAGTTTACTAGCTTGCGCAAAAAAAGGGCATGGAGAGTTTAAACACATGATGGCAATATCACAGTTAGAATTTCTTCATGTTTAGTCTTTAGATCCATTACAGATCTCAATGTTTGTGGAAAATTACCCTTTCTTTTTCAGTCTAGGAGCTGTAGCCCAGGAGGCTTGTTAATGTACTAACTGTATTGTGAAACTTGTTTATCTTTTTTAAGTCGAGGCCAGGGAAATCTATTGGTAAAGTGCCTGAAACTTTTTATCTTCAGTTTTTTACTGTACCAGAGTTACCCCAGTAAAGATAAGAGGAAAGTGAGGGACCTAGATCATGTTTATTAAAAAGCAGTGAGGTACCATTGCTGTAATGAGTTTAAAAGATAAAAAATAAATTATTAATTATATTGTTCTGAGACAGATCTTACTGGCATGTAGTTGTTACAGTGTGTGAATATTTTTAGATACAGTACATTTGGCAAGGGTAGGGGGAGGAAAGGGAAACAGTGGTTAGACGTTGGATCAGTTTTAGCAGTGCTGTAAAACTGTATGTTCAGGCTCATGATGGATTTATTTTTCTTCAAATACTGTGAATTTTGTATGTTTGATGCTTTCCACAGACATTTCTCTGTTGAACTTTTTTGAACACAGTGACACGAGAGTAGCCAGGGCAGTCAGTGCATGATACTTAACAAAGAATTCATGAATACAGTGTCTGATAACCAAGTTAGCAGCTTCCATGGTTGGATGATCCAGGGGAGTTGAAAGTGTCCGGAGTGTGCTGTGGCCAAGCGCAGGGACCGTGCCTGTCTGCATTGGGCTGTGCTGCAGCAGGGGCATTACATTGCTTTACATTTAGTTTTCTCTGGAAGATCACCACAGTGATGTTCAGGTATGAGGACTGTTGTGTGAAGGTTGCCCAGTTGTTCTCAGCTGCTTGCGTTAGCTGGCGCAACAAGTTGAAATGCCGCAGATGCGAGAGTATTATAGAATGAGCCACAGGGGTGGTGTATTTTGAGTACACAAACAAAAAAGCCAGTGCATGTGGGCACTGTGGGCCTGCCTGGTCCCCACGCAAGGAGGTGCTCCAAAAGCTGCTGGAAGTCACAGCTGCTCTCAGTGGGCTGGCCTGGGCTTAGCGGTACCATGTAGGAGATGACCGAACATCAGTGATGCTGGATTAGTGCTACTGTAGGAAGGCAGTTGCTGCAGAACCCGTGGGGTAAGAGGTGAGCAGTACATGTTTTCTGAAAGCTTTGAGTTTTGCTTGGGGTTTCTTTGGTTTGTTTTTTTGTGAATTCTGTGTTTGTCAATGTTCCTGGTATTCCAGCAACACTAAAGCAAGCAGTGAAAAATTTGGTGGTGGGGGGGCGAGAGGGAAGGGGGAATTAGCCTTTGCCACAACCTCTTTCTCATAAGGATTTGAATTTTTCATATAAAAAGGGAGAATAACACAATCTTTCTGTTTTTCTGTGTGTTTGTTCCTTTGTTGGTTGTATTGAAAAGTTTTCTTTATCAGGTCATAGAAATTAGTCACCTGTAATGAGCATGAAGTCCTGGTTATTCTGGGGTTGTTGTTACTTCAGAATTTATTATTGTATTTTCTTCAGGTTGTTTTGGGGTTTTTTTGTTGGGTTTTTTTTTTTAGAATACAGTTGTCTGCTGGGTACATTGACTTTTCAGGTGATGCAGAGATTTTCTTTGAAAACAGTGAAGTACTATTCCATTATTATTGTCAGGCAGTGATCCAGGTGTAAGTTTTCTTTCTTCTCTTATCTCTGTTATTTTAACTATGCTCTTCTTCCTCCTTAATCTGTCTCCTATGTTATTCTTTCCCAGTTTGCAAATCAATTATTAGTATTCTGCAGTAGTTTGGGGTTTTGGGACTTCAGAAGACATCATGCCACACAGCCATGTCCTGTGCAGGACTGCTAGAGAGACTCCCTGAGCACGGGGAGGTTTGTTGTGCCTAGGAGAGTCTTCTTTACATTCAAGACAATAGGTCTATCTTTTATGAAGGTATTTGAATACTAAAGCAAATTTTCCTAATGATAGAAAAGGGAAGAGATTGTGGGTGTATAGTCTGTTTTGGAGATATTTGTTGTAGGATAGAAATAATGATAACATATTGTTTTAAGAAACCCATGGTTCTTCTCTACTCCAGCCACAAACCTTGAAAACCCAAGTTGGTTCTTGGCCAAATTCAGCCCCAGGCAAGCCTGTTTTTTCACCTGCCCTACTTGAGGATACCAGTGCTAGCAGAAAACATTACTTGAGAAAGTTTGGTTCTGTTTTTAAAGTGCCAGGGAGCAGACATTTGAATGGACTTCCTAAGGAGTGTCTTTGTGCAGAGAAGATTAAGTTCAGATTATTCTCAGTTTATTCTGATTTTTTATAATGTTCTGCTTGTTTTGTTTAGGGCTTTTGAAGCTAGATAATGCATTTGTATTCTTCGATCTGTCATTACTTCTGTGAGTAGATAAAGTAATCAGAAAATCTGGCTAGAAAGGTTACCAGCTTTATGTTACAGTGAAGTGTTTATAGCTTTGGGATTGCAGACCCTTCTGAGTATAACTATCTTGCTTACATATCTACAGATTTCTGTTTCTAGCTATAGTTTTCTTACTTGTTTATTCTCCTTTATGCATTAGGGGCTGTGAACATTAAGTTGCAATAGAAGGTAGGTAACGTTAAGTATTGAAACATGGTGCATCTTTCTTTTGCTAATTTCTCATGGCCATTTATCTTTCTTTTACATTTAACATTAAGATTTGCAGCTGACAGAAGAATTGATGTTGCTTTTATAAAGTAGCTTTTTTTTTTCCAGGAAAAAAACAGATGTGGTGTCACTTTACTAGAAGAACAAAAGTAGAACTAGCCTGTGTTTTGATGACTTTAAACTTCCTCAAGTGAACTGTGGAGTACATTAGAAATAGCAGGTTGCGTATTTTGTTGCGCTGTGGTCTCTCTGGTGTGGTCTGTTAGTTCAACAAAAGAGGTGTTTCTAAGTGAGCAATATTTGTATTTGAAGCTGAGGGATTGAATTTAAATTGTGTTTCATAATGGCACAATCATGCAGAATATGTGCCTAGAGGCATCAAAACTGTTAAGATGCAAATCAAGTAGGTTTTTGCCAAGTGGCTCTGAACTTGTCTTCTCCTTCTCAGTTTGTTTGCAGCATGCATATCCTGTATTTTGATTCTAGTTAGAGAAAAACCTTGATTGTAATAGAAATACGTACACATACAAACACTGTTGAGAAGTTTGTATAACATGAAGGGGGAAAAAAATGCAAACCAGTTTGTGTTTTAATGTCATCTGTTCTGCCTCGCTGAAGGAATTTGTCTCAGGACTTTGAGGAGAAAAGTCTGTAGCTAACATATGTCCCAGAGTTAACAATTCCTATAAAATTGTTATCATTTGTAATAAAGCATCTATGGTACCTTTTCTCCATCTATTAGTGTCCTACAAAGACTAATAAAACCATTGATGTAGCTGTTATATTCATTTCACTGATTGGGAAAAGGAGGGACAGGATTTCCCAAAGCCATTATAAAGAACCTCGTGTTGTTCCTTTAGCTTCTAGCCCAGTGCTTGGGATAGACTTGCTATGTACTGTTTCCCTTCTGGCTCTTGGGTTGCAGACCTGTCAAACTATTTATTCAAAACAGCATTTTGGTTTCAGACTCCTCCTTTCTCTTACAGGTGTTATTTTTGCACCTTATGGCCCTGTCTGGAAGCAGCAGAGGAAATTCTCTCTCTCAACACTGCGTCATTTTGGAGTAGGAAGACACAGCCTAGAGCCTAAAATCATTGAGGAGCTGAAGTTTATAAAGGAGGAAATGCTGAAGCATGGAAAGGATTCATTTAATCCCTTTCCAATCATTCGCAACGCAGTGTCCAATGTTATCTGTTCCATGGCCTTTGGCAGGCGCTTTAACTACGAAGATGATGAGTTCAAGACGATGCTGAAGAACATGGCCCGTGCACTAGAGCTGAGCGTGAACAGCTATATGATCCTGGTCAACATCTGCCCTTGGCTGTACTACCTTCCCTTCGGGCCTTTCCGGGAACTTAGGAAAACAGAATTAGATATTACTGCATTTCTAAAGAAAATAATTGCACAGCACAGGGATACACTTGATGCAGCAAATCCCAGGGACTTCATTGATATGTACTTCATCCATGCAGAAGAGGAAAAAAACAACAAGGACAGCAGTTTTACTGAAGACTACCTGTTTTTTATCATTGGTGACCTCTTCATCGCAGGCACAGACACTACTTCCAACACATTACTGTGGTGCCTGCTCTACATGTCTCTCTACCCAGAAGTACAAGGTAAGACTATTTTTATTCTAGGTGTTTTGTTCCAAACTGTAAAGCTCTAGATAAATGTTCAGAAACAGAAGCAAACAGTGACAGCAGAGAAGTCATTTGGAGTGCAAATAGTACACACGTACATGGAATTTGAAAGGCTGATATGTATGTTCTGCTCTGCTATGATGATCCCTAGGTTAGTGCTATATACTGATTACATAAATAGCCCTTTACTCTATGCCTGCCTTCTGTTTTGGGGCAACATTATCTTTACCAAGCAATTCCAAGGAAGCTTAGCATGTTTCAAAAACTTTGGCAGTTGTGGCCTTCCAGGCCTGCTGTAGTGATACATGCAAGCTACATAGTGGTAGGGTCTGCTTTTATGCCTCCCTGAGCAGGGAGGTTCTTGAGCCTAGCAGCAGGGTCTGGAGAAGTGAAACAATACCCACTGGAGAGGAAGGCTGAGTTGGGGACAGCTTAAGCAAATTGTACTCAGACAAGTCCGTGGTGCCAGCTGGTCAATGCCAGTGCAAGGCCTCTCCCCATCAGTCTTGAACGGTCGTGGCATCTGCTGATGATGGGGGGCAAGGGCAAAGGCACGTGGAGCTTATAGCCCCAAAGGAGAGGCAGAAGGAGCTGGGCTTGTTCAGTGCTCGGAAAAGGTGACTGAGGGAATGCTGTCTACAACTACCTGATCAGAAGGTGCTAAGAAGATGAAGGCAGTTTCCTCTGAGGTGTGCAGTGGAAGGAAAAGAAGCAGCAGAGAGGGTCTGCAACAAGAAAATCCTGATCAGATACTGGGAAAAAAAAAAAATCCATTTGAAGATAGCAGGGAGTACAGCCGATTGCCCCAAGAATTAACAGAATCTCTGACTTTGGAAGTATTCAAAACTCAGTGGATATGACCCTGAGTAGTCTGATCTCAGAGTTGGATCTAACTTGAAAGATGACTTTGTTCTGAGTAAGGGTTTAGATCATATGACCTCCAGAGGTTCCTTGCAACTGGTATTATTTGATGGTGCTATGATCTAGTTGTTCTCTGACAGGGTTCTAGAAAATTTATTATAGATTTTTATGGATGTGAAAAATACCAGTGGTGTTGGAGAGGTTACAATATTAAAATAATTCTTGCTAGAGTTATTTTTCAAGATTTCTTGGGATAAATTCCTATCGCCAAAGAGTTAAAATTAATTTTGGTTATGTGTTTCTCTATACCGAGTCTTGTTACAGTACATGTGGTTGCAAAGCCAGCATTTTTTTTAGTACTCTTTACCAAATTTAGATGGTTAAATTTAAGAAAAATGAAGCATTTGATTTATTAATTTATTAGCAGCTTCTCCTAAAGTCCTACATAGCAACTGATTTCCACTAGAAAGATTGTCCAGTATATGCCGACTGGAAACCTTGGCAAGATGGGCAGATTCTACTGAGGTAATTCTACTTCAGTTCATGGTAGTGAAACACTTTCCTAAGAGACTACTGCCTTGTCCAGACTTCTTGCCAAACTGGAGTGGAGAAGGGTAAACCTCAAGTTATTTAAGATTGATATAAACCTGGGATACTTTTATCAAGTATTTGAGATTCTGAGGTTTTCATGTGCTGTAGCTGCTTTGGAAATAAGCAAATAGATACTTGTTTACAGCACCTGTCTGTCTGGAATAATCTCTTTCAGTAGATCAAGATCAAAGTTTATTTCACAAAGTCAACCAAGTTATTGAGCAAAGATTGCAAAATAGGGTATCAGTTCAGTATATGGGAGAGAGTGTCCACAAGGGACAAATGTGAAATAAAACTTTATTGAATAGGCTTATTCTTCTGTTTTAATGGTTGTATACTATCACTGCTTGACCTGGTACGCAGTTACATGAGTTAGATATGTTCCGAATTACACAGATGAGATGTAGAAGTTTTGTGTTTGTGTTTTGTTGGGTTGGTTTTTTTTTTTAACCCCTGTCCCTACTAACTGGTACTGTGCATGTATGTGCTAGTCAGTTTTCTCTCTTCTGCTGATCTCTAACAGTTTCATTGCCTCTCTCCAATTTCCTCTTTCCTTATGCTGTGGCTGTTGTCAAATGATATAAATAAGCTCAGTAGTCCAGAGTGTGTCACTTAGATATGTAATGTAATTCTCTTACTTCTAGTATCCCATTCCTTATGTATCCTGATTGCCTGGGAGTCATGTATGGGTCTTTTTTATTATTATTTATTTATTATTTATTTATTTATTTTCCCCCTGGTAATAGGTTTCTATTATCCCCTAAAACAAACACCTGAATTGCGTAACTTTCAGCAGTAGCAAATATTGAAGGCACTTTCTGGAAAGGCAAATGAAGGACTATCAGAGGAAAAAATCAGAAAGAATGTATTTGTTGTGGAAGCCAGTTTTGCTTTTTATATGGAAAAAGAGAATAGTTGGTGTGCATGTGTGTGTGTGTGGATGCAAACAGGGAGACAGTGGGGAGTATTTGGTTTGTTCCCTGACTTGATTTTGGTCCTTGACGTCTGAAGATCTGTGAGATTTTTAAATACATGAAATGTAGTGGAGCAGTTTGAGTGACATGCTGTTAGTGGAGAACTCCTGAAGTCTCCATTTTTGCAGCTGGTGGTGTAAGCAGCAGTTTGTCTGCTTTCGGTATAGTTCCATATATCTTTGCAAACTCCTAAGAAGTGTTGTTCAGAGTAAAATACTGGTGTGACATTTGGCATGAGACAGTCTCCTTAATTATTATTATTATTTAAATATTGAAGAATTTACTTAAACAAGTAAAAATTTTAAATTTAAAAAACAATTTAAACAAATCACCGTGGACTTGCATACCTGAATACAGGGATATAATGTATCATTAAAAAAAAAAGGGTAGCAAAGCACTACGAAGCAGGTACTTGAGAGCTACACCATTGGCAGGTCTCTTGCTGTCGAGGTATTTTTTTACTGCCTTCCGCATTGAGAACTTGTTTTCCTGGCAAACCCGGTAGGTGGCAGCAACTGTTCATGGAACACAGTCGGTATGGCATTTCTGAATGCTGCTCTGAAAACTCAAACTTTTTTGCATTGAACTTTTATTTAGTCTTGAATCAGTGCTAAGGGGACAAAAGAGCAAAACCTCAGAGTATCAGCAGCTTGGATTCTGAATCTTGGAAAAGGGAAGCAGGACAACCACAAAATATTCAGGGTATCAAGGGTAAAAAATGAAAACTTACTTTTATTATTTTTGATTAAAGGTTAATTTTAAGGTCTTCCCTTTCAAGAGTGACTTTTGCTGTGTATCCAGATTCTGAGTTACAAGGAAGAAAAGCGTCATTGTCTACATGGGCGAAGCAAATCTTGCATCATGAAAACGTCCATGAAGAGAATTACTTGTATGCTGAGCCTTTAGTGAGATGAAAGGGGCAAAAAAAATATTTTGGCATTTTGTGCCTCAAATGAATGAGAGGAGAGATAAGCTAGTTAACTTCTGTTTTTCCTTTGCAGAAGGGCTGTGTGGGGGAAGGAGCATCTGCCATTTGGGGGAACTGGGAAATAGCTGAGTTAAGGTTCTGCAAGTAGAAAGTAGAAAACAGCAAGAACAAATTAAATGGCTTCAACACTTGCAGTAACAGCACCAGAATTTCTGCTCCAGAATGAAGTATCTAAAGCAGCTGCATGGAAAGCTTTCCCACCTCTTCACCACCTTTCCCAGTTCTCAGAACTGGATCTCCCCAGGGACAGAGGCCAGCTCAGGCACACGCTGCCTGCAGTCTCTTTTTGTTCTTTTTTTTTTTTTTTAATGCAAGACCAGAAGCTTGATGTTTTCACCATTCAAATTAATGCATAGTTAAACTCTTAACCTAAGATTATGAATACATTTGAAGCTAGAACAGAACTTTTCCTGTACTTTTCCAGTACAGAAGTGCTAGCAATATCTGTCTTCTCAATAGCTTTACTCTTGACAGTTGTCAAGATTGTGCTTGGTTGTTTTCTCCTTAACCGAGTCTGTTCTTAAGTCTTATGTTGGTGCAGTTATTTCAGCTAGAGATCACATGTGTTGCAGTATTTTTGGACATATCTATGTAAACAATGAAGCACAGGCAAATGAAATGGAGATGATGTCTTCTCACGTATTGTGCTTTTTTTTTTTTTATTTTTCTCCCTCCCTTTGAATAGAGAAGGTTCATGCAGAAATTGAAGCAGTTCTAGGACGTGACAAAGTTCCCTCTCTTACCCACAAGGCTCAAATGCCCTTCACAGAGGCAACCATTATGGAAGTGCAGAGGATGACTGCGGTTGTTCCCCTTTCTATTCCTCGAATGGCCTCAGAAGCTGCTGGTAAGCATTTGTAGAGACTTGTTAATACAGCATTTCTTTTGTGGATGAAGATCTGATGGGCTATCTAGTGAGAATTTACAAAGGCCTTATTTATGTGTCAGGAATGTAACCCCAATATGTAAAATGCCATTTATAGAGAGTACATGGGCTTGAGATGCTCCTGTATTTAGGCAGCATGTCTGACATAACATCCAGAAGTTGTCTAATTTAGAGTGTTTTCTTCTCTGGGAGTCAGTGTTGACTGATGCACTTAGTGGTTGTTGGCAGCTGAAACTCCACCTTTGTACCTGAAACAGCTGTCTGACAGAGAGGTCTGAAAATATCCATTTGGAGCAATTGGTTTGCTAAAGCTTGGAAAGCTTATACCATTGAGCTCCACATCTACAGGAAACAATAATAAGTATCCTTTCTCAAGTCATCTTGTTGGCTATATGTTTTCATAAACATAGCTGAACACTGGTGAAAGTGAGTGGGCAGCAGCAATACTTGGCTTTCAAACCCAGTGCTGAATCGATACGCTTTCTTAAATGTTTGGACTTGCAGGACAGTGAGGTGCAACGAGCTGAAATGAGACTAGTCACTTCTAAACCTTTTTGTGGTAACAATTCAAAACTCATTCCTCTTCCTTACCTCCACCTTCACTGTGGTGGGGCTCTGACAGCACAGGAACAGGAGGAATCTGGGTCACAGCACTTCCGTGCAGCAGAGTGCATTTCCAAAAACTGCTGCTGTCTGTTCCTCGCAGGGAGCTGTTGGTGTAATTTGATGTCTTACCAGCTGCTCTGGCCTGTGTGATTCTGAGCCAGGCAAGCCGTCAGAGATCATCTTTGCCTTAAGCTCCTGCTACATTTGCAGCCCACAGTTAGGGATCCATATAATTAGTGTGACATCTTCTAGTAATCTTTTTAGTAAGTGTAAGTCTGCCATGTTTACTTCTAGCAACTTCTCAGATCTTCTGTCTCTGTGCTTTTGGTTAAAGTGCTGCAGGGATATACTATTCCTAAGGGCAGTGTGATCGTGCCCAACTTGTGGTCAGTACACAGAGATCCTAACATTTGGGAGAAACCAGATGAATTTCAGCCATCAAGATTTCTGGATGAAAATGGCCAGCTAATTAAGAAAGAGACATTCATTCCTTTTGGAATGGGTAAGATATTCACATGTGGTCAGTAGCTGTTTGGGAGGGTGGTGGTGTTTCAAGTGTAGGACCTTGGAGGTGTGAGATGTGAAAGTTGTGCATAGGACCAACTACAGAACTTGTTTTATTACAGTTGGTGGCTTGCAAAATGGGTTGGGTTCCTAAAGTCTGCAGTTGCCAGGCAGAAGTGAGAAATTATGAATTGTCCTTTGACAATACTTGTGCTGTGGATGTAAATGCTGCTAATGTGCAGCAGTACAGCTGAGCAAGGCTCAGACTCAAATGCAGGAGACCAAAGCTTCGGAGTTCATAGCTTAATAGTAGCTTGAGCCTTTCTGTGTCCGGACTGTGCCAGCGTAGGAATTGCATGTGTGTTAACAAATGGATCGACAGTACAAAACCAGTAATTCTCTCTTCTAACTGTTCTGTAGGTAAACGCGTGTGCATGGGAGAGCAGTTGGCAAAAATGGAGCTGTTCTTAATTTTTACAAGTCTAATGCAAAGTTTTACCTTTTTGTATCCTGAAAATGCTGCAAAGCCATCCATGGAGGGAAGGTTTGGTCTAACTTTAGCGCCATGTCCATTCAATATAATAGCTTTGAAGAAATGATACAACATCAAAAAAGATTAAGCAAAGAAATACTGCACTTTTAAAATCCAGCTTTATTTTGTTTCCAGCTTATTTTATTACTTTCTCTCCAGAAAAACACTAACTGCATAAGCTTTCAAAGTCGGTGAGAATGATCCATTTACACTTCTGGAAAGAGATTTTTTTGGGGGGAGGTTTTGGGGGGGTTTTTTTGGTTCTTTTGGTCAGCTGTTGCATTCCACAGATGAACTGACAGCACAGTTTGCAATTTGATACCAAAACTCACTGGGCTTAACTGTCTATAAGCTATAACTGTCAGTTTGTCAAATATTAATTACGGGAGAATGGTCCAAAACATCTGCTAATGTTTTAGCAAATAGTAATTTGTTTTTTAGTAAAAGCAATACATAAACATTTAATTTACCAAATGAGTGAAGGACATGATCTCATACCAAAAGAGTGAATGAATGAGAGGGTATTAGTATTTTCTGTGTAAAAAAACCCCAAAACATAACTGAGCTTAAATAATGACAAATACTTTTTGGAAATTACTAAATAACACTGCTTTTAACCTTGGAGGATTCTTTCTTGCAAGTAACTCATAGGTGTAGATTGGATCGAATCAGTCTGGATTCCTGGATCTAAACATTCTTGACTATCAGGGCTCACTATAAACAAGCAGATACCAACTCTAAAAACCCAGGCTTGGAGGCCAAGTGAATCCTTGAATATACCACGTTCTTAATGTGAAAGGAGTGCACAGTGTCTGGATGCGGATGTTTTATCTCAGAATGTAAATGAGAGCAGATTTCTCTCACAAGAAACCGCAGAAGTCTGTTCTCTCTGGTTCCAAGCAGATATTCAAGACAACATCTGTGCTGCTGCTTTGCATTCGCCGTTTCCCCCACGTTGGCAGTGGCATCTTGCTCTCTGGCCGCAGCCTGGACAAGACCAGCAGCCCGCTCATCGGGGAGAACTCTGTGCATAATCCTGACGCTGAGGCTTGCACTCAGGTTTTTCATTTTACAGGCACTGTGGTCTGTGCTGCCACAACCTGTTTGGCTTTGGGAATGGGAGTCTTACTTCAAACATGGCATCGATAGGCACTACAGATGCAGGTCTCACACAGTTAGGCATGGAACATGAGGAATCTGACAGACTTGAGGTTTGAGTATAAAGGCTTTCTCTTTGTTACCTTCCGTATGGAGTAAAAAGATCTGTAGTTCATACAGTATTAGTGTGTCCATACCTTACTCTTTTCACATGGAAAATTTTAATGCTGTTTACCACTATCAAAGCAATTGCCTGTTGTTAGGTGTTGTGGAAGGGGGCAGTCAAATAAAAGTTGACTGCCTTTTATTTGAAAAATCACTCAAACGTAAAAAGTGATCTTTTGGAGGACATGTAACAATTAACTTTTAAATAATTGTTCTTAATCATCCTTAAATCTCTTTATACACCTTTTGGTCTAGCATATTTTTTAATCAGATTAAATAAGTACATATGTACTCTTCTAAGGTGTTTTTTTTTTCCCCCCCTCATCGGACATCTAGAAAACACTAGCAGTCCTCCTCTGTCAAGTTTACAAAAGACTGGGATGTAAAATTGACTGTAAAGTGGAATTGGGTATTACATAGCAGAAACTAAACCTAACTTGTAAAAGAAGAGTCAACTTTTCAGCTTTAAATTAACTTCTGGTTTTGTCACTTTTTACCTTGGAGTTTTAAAAGCCAGCTAGTGCCTAGGAAAGACGGTAAGATTTAAATTAAGGTTTTCTGTTAGCTGTTTTGCATAACACAGTGGCTTAATTTTGGAATTTTATATTTGGTTGGTCAGGTGTCCTACTGTTTGAGAACTTCCAGTTCTTATATAGGCTAACTTTTGACTTTAGGTTAGCCCATGTTCATGTTAAATGTTTTCTTTGTATGATTTTTTTTTAAAACCCCATAGCACAATAAAAAGTTGACTTTGGCACCAATGCTACTAAGCTTGCACTAAAAGCTGAGAGTATTGGAAAAATAAGTGTTTATTTCTTTAACTTTGTCTTTTCCATTGAATACATAGGTTCTGTATAGTTGGGATTTTTGACTGGAAATTCTTAAAATTATATATGCTTAATTACAAAGCCAAAATTAAGTGTTGATAATATTTATCTTTCTATTGAAATGTCTCTTTAAGCAACATAATGTTGGTGTGCAACTGATGACTTATATAAAATACCTGTCCTTTTAATCAAGGAGGACACATTTGAAAAGCACTTTAGTTTTTGGTTTGGGGTGGTTTTTTTGGTTTTTGGGTTTTGGTTTTTTTTTGTTTTTTGTTTTTTTGTTTTGTTTTGTTTTTTTTTTTTTTTTTACAGATTCCAAAGAAGACACAATTCACATAATTCCCCAGTATGTGGAATTGTACATATTTGTGCTTGTTTTGCCTGCTGGGTTTAGTTTAAAATGTCACCTTTGAAAACTATCCTTGGAAAATTATCCTTCTACAAATAGTACTTTGAGATGCGGTTTTTGATGATACCTATAATCAAATGCTGCGTAGTGTGACAAGCTAAAAATACTGATGTGAAGTTGCAACCCTGTCAGTGTCTGCCAGGATGCAAGGTGCTGTTGGGAATAACAGTGCAGACCTGCCTTTCATGCCTTCCAGATGCACTGAAATTTTCACAGGATGCCATGAAAGTAGCTGAACAATAGCATTAAAAGCAACGAAATGTTTGTGGTTTTAAAAATGTGTTGCCACCTTTGGTAAACTATAAAGTGGTAGCAGATTTAGTTTCTATTTGTAAATGTATCCTTCCCCTTCCTTTTTTTCTTAGCAAAGGAAGCATCTCAAATGCCTTATTGAAAAATGTATGTTTATGTAAGTGAATGGCTATTTCTGAAAGCTGAAAATGTCTTTAGTTCTAAAAATTATGTCAGACTCTTCTTCAGTGTAATTTTATTTTTAATAAAGTAATTCTCAAGTAAGTG
>NW_010286950.1:0-267 GCF_000700745.2 Antrostomus carolinensis
TTGTCACCCCCTTCTCTTCCAGGCCAACCTGACGGGAGTGGAGTTGACACCTCCAGTCACCTTCCACCTGAGAGCTGGCTCTGGTCCTGTCTACATCAGTGGGCAGCACGTGTCCGGTAAGTCCTGGGGTACCCCCACCCTGTGACCCCTTCCTGGGGGTGGGGACTCAACAGCTTCTCCCACAGTGATGCCCGACCTGTCCTGGAACAAGGAGGGTAGTGAGGAAGAGGAGGATACTGAGGAAGAAGAGGAGGATACTGAGGAAGA
>NW_010286950.1:363-683 GCF_000700745.2 Antrostomus carolinensis
GCCTCCTCTGCTTGGACCATCCCCATGCCCTGATCCTGGGGATGGGCTGCTCTTGATCCTGGGATGGGCTTCTTGATGCTCCCACCAGCCCCAAACCCCTCTCTGGGATGGGGGTGAGCCCTGATCTTCATCCCTCGGGGAGGAAGAGTCACAGGCTCTGTAGTGTTGTCCCACCTGCATGTACCTGGCCCTGCTGTCTACATCTTCCTCTCTCTCCCCTAGAAGAGGAGGCTGGAGAAGGAGGATGAGCTGTGAGTACGATGGGGGGAGATGTATCCACCAGGCCTGCCATGGGACAGGGGATCCCCACCTCTGCTGGG
>NW_010286950.1:772-1122 GCF_000700745.2 Antrostomus carolinensis
CCCTGAGGATCCTCTTCCCAGCAAGGTAGGAGCTGGATGGGATGTCCCCCTGCATCACCCACTACCTGGTCACAGCCAGAGATGTGGGTTAACACCCAGTGACCAGGACTGGGAGCTCTTGGGAGGGGGAATGGGGCTGATGGGTGATACTGATCAGCTTCTGAACTCAAAAATGGGGGAGAAATGCAGGGCCAGGCTGAGGGGGGAGGAGGGGTCCCTGGGTTGGGGTGTCCCCATGCTCAGCCCTGTCCCCACAGGGACGAGGAGCCGGACGGGGCAGGAAGGCAGCAGCGAAGAAGTAGCAGGAGCTGCCTCAGAGCCCGGCCAGGTACAGGGCAGTGGGATGGGGG
>NW_010286951.1:0-321 GCF_000700745.2 Antrostomus carolinensis
GATGGGAGAATGGGCCTTTGCCCAGTTTCCATCCCTGGTGAAGGTTTTGGCTGCTCCAGGGGATGCCTCGTGTGGACCTTGTTCAAGACATTGTCCTCTGCCAGGGCCCTGGTTCACCCCTGCCCCAGCAGCAGCTGCCTGCACAGCAGGTTCTCAAGGCACAGTGGCTCATCAGCCCTTAAAATAAACCTTAACAAGCAGGAGGGGAAAGGACCAGGCCCTCCCGCCTGGCACATTTGTGCCTCAAAGGCACAATCAGCCGCTGAACTGGTTAAATATTCATGGCTGCCCCTTCCCCCGGACCCCTGAGGACACAGCAGC
>NW_010286951.1:366-745 GCF_000700745.2 Antrostomus carolinensis
CTCTTTAATGAGGATTAAAAACAATAGTATATAAAAACCCAATCCCACAGCACTGCCCTTTATTTATTTTTGAGAGATAATCCTCCTTTCTTTTGCTTCTGTTTTTTTTTTAATCATTAAAAGCAGCCCTTGCTGGAGCTTATTGTTTCCTAAACCAGCGGACATGAGCCGGAGTCTGGCAGAGGGGCCACTCCATGGCAGCCAGCACCGGCCACCCCGTGCCCTGCCCACAGTGTCCCTGCCTGCAGCGTCCAGGCCCAGTGTCCCTGCGAAGGGACAAAATGTCACAGGACCCCCGAGCTCAGTGCAGGGATGAGCCGAGCTCCCACACAGGCCCAAGGCTCCGCTGCTCTCGGGGAGGTTTCCACCATCCCCCTGC
>NW_010286952.1:0-17396 GCF_000700745.2 Antrostomus carolinensis
GAGCTGCCAAAGTTGGTTTCTTTTTCCTTTGATTTGTTTTATGGAGGTTCATGTTGCTCATTCATTTTCCCACCGCCGAAAAGTGAACTCGTGATTAATATGCATACCTTTAATTTTCTTCTTCTCCTTCTGATAGCACACCTTGGGGATGCTTCTTTACTATAAAAACCTTAAGTTTAATCATGTTTTGAGAGCTGCCTTTATATTAATCAAGCAATCTTGGTGGAATAAAAAAATGGAAATGGAGGTTTGTCCTTAATGGGTCTATTTCCTGTGGAGGCTGTTTGAGATATAAACATGCCAACCTTCGCTTCCCAGTTTCTAAACCAAGACTTCCAGGTGTGTCAGGATTACAAATGGAGTATTAGAAGTTTTAATATGCTTCTACTATCAAGATACAAAGCTGTAGTAATGTAGGCATTTGATGTAACACACAGTACCGTGCACGCTCTAACAGAGGTGGTTATCATGCATATTTTGAAAGTAGTGTTATTGATGAGCAGATGCTCCTCAGAACCCAGATTGCCTTTCCAGTGTGCTTTCTGCTCATAAGTTGTTTTCTCTGTGGGAAATAAATTGTTTTCACTGTGGGAAATGTTAGTTGTTTACTAATAAGTTGTTTTCTCTGTGGGAATAGATTTTTTTTTTGAATGTTAAGATTGAAGATGGTACTTTTCTTTGCGCCGTCGAAGGAAATGCAAAACGCCTGAAGTTCTTGAGCTATGTGAACTTTTTAAACAGAAGATTTATTATGTCGTGTCAATCTTGCACCTAGTATGCTTTTAAGAAGACATGGGGAAGGAACAGTATCTTAAGAGTTGCTCAGAACTGGTGGTTTGTTTTGTGGTCAAGTCTGCTCGAAGGAGGTCTGCTAATGATGGTGGATGAGGATGGCTCTAACTGTAACTTGTTCTCATCTACATCTTTTCCAGGGTTGAATAATCTGTGCTTGTAGGTGATACATAGTTCTGAGATACTCATGCAGTGCAGCTAAATCTGGTGTGTATGTATTTACTTCCTTCACAACAAGGTCACCTGGATTCACTAAAAAAAAAAACCCCAAACAGAATCCTTTCTGTGTGGTGGTGTGAGCACCACATAGACACTTACTTCTGGAGGTGTTTGGCTCTGATCATCAAAATAAACACTGACTGAAATACATTAAGTGGAACAAGTATTTCAGAGCTAGAAAAAGGTAATTAAGGGGGAAAAATATTCAGGAATGAACTTGCTTCCAATATTTTTCTTCATACTTTATTTCAGGAAGACTTATGAATGCCAGCTGTAGATTGTGAAGTGATCTGGTGTTTCCTGAAGTGCCTTTGGAGTAGCATCAGATCTCATGTTGATCATCCAGGTTTCCCAGACTATGTCTGTCCCAAAACTAACACTGTAGACAAGAAGCTTCCTAACTTACATTAGTACTTACAGAATCCCAGCCTGGTTTAGTTTGGAAGGGACCTTCAAGATCATCCAGTTCCAACCCCCCTGCCATCAGCAGGGACACCTTCCACTAGACCAGGTTGCTCAAAGCCTCATCCAGCCTGGCCTTCAACACTTCCAGGGAGGAGCAGCCACAGCTTCTCTGGGTGACCCGGGCCACTGTCTCACCACCCTCACACCAAAAAATTTCTTCCTCAGATCTCACCTCAATCTCCCCTCTTCCAGTTTAAAGCCATTGCCCCTTGTTCTATCACTACCTGCCCTTGTAAAAAGTCCCTCCTCAGAAAGAACTTGGATGGCTTTAAGCTTGCTCTAGACTGATAAACTAATTAACCATCAGGAAAGCACATTAAGGTTTGATTGCTTGTCACATCCTACTACAAAAAAATAAAATAAAATATTACTCTCTACAATCCTCAGAGAGGGTGTAGCAGCATTGGTGGTGTCAGACGACGTTTGTTCCTTCTCCATAGAACTTGCTATGATAAATTCAGATTAAAAGGAGAGCTGCCAGCTTTTAGCAAAGCCAAGCCTACAAACATGCATTGCTGGTGAAGTGCAAGTAGAGAGAATACGAACAACTTCACTCAAGTCAATTAGCCCAGACTGATGTACGTGGTGAATGAGCTGAATAAAACCAATCTCATTGAGCCAATTTAGAAATATGTTCCTCTATGCATGGATGGAACAGATGGCATAGGAGTGATGGGGAAGACTTAAAAAAATAAATAATAAAATATATATATGTGAAAGATCTCACTAAGGTTCATACAAAGCAGTTATGAGGAAATAGATCAATGGAGAATGAGAAAGACAAAGTCTACAAATAGAAAAATTTATGTCATAAGCAACTTAATTAGCACAAAAAGGATGTTATTGTTAAAAAAAGATAAATTTAAGAAGGAATGTTATAGCAGTGAAGTTAAAAAGATACAGAAACCGGAATTATAGAAGGAACAGTTCTTAAACTTTCCTCTCTGCCTTTGAATAAGTCAGGCTTGAAGGAATAAACCCATAATCCAAGCAGCAAATCAGTGCAGAAAATAACTCATTGCTCTACAGAGTGTCACTGAAAGCACCAGCACTAGACAGCCCCAGGCTCAGTGAACGTTGCATACATCAAAACCCCAGACACTGGCTGTGGGCACAGGAGTGGAGGACCTAAAAGCAGAAATGCCACACAGGTCATGCTGGTGCTCACCAGTTTGGCTGGGGCTATAGATCATGGCTTTGGTAAAAAGAAGGAGACAGGCAGCAATAAATAAGTCTGGCTGTAGTTAGAAGTTAAAGTCTTCTATTTCATAGGATCACAGACTGGTTTGGGTTGGAAGGGACCTTCAAGCTCATCCAGTTCCAACCCCCCTGCCACCAGCAGGGACACCTTCCACTAGACCAGGTTGCTCAAAGCCTCATCCAGCCTGGCCTTCAACACTTCCAGGGAGGAGCAGCCACAGCTTCTCTGGGCAACCTGGGACACTGTCTCACCACCCTCACAGGAAATAATTTCTTCCTCACATCTCATCCCAATCTCCCCTCTTCTAGTTTAAAGCCATTTCCCCTTGTTCTATCACTCCCTGCCCTTATAAAAAGCATCTCTCCATCTTCTTAGAGGCACCTTTCAGGTACTGGGAGGCTGCTAGAAGGTCTCCCTGGAGCCTTCTCTTCTCCAGGCTGAACAGCCCCAACTCTCTCAGCCTGTCCTCACAGCAGAGCTGCTCCAGCCCTCGCATCATCCTTGTGGCCTCCTCTGGACTCATTCTAACATGTTTGTGTTAATTAAAAAATGGTATTCTGTAGTTATGGTAAAAAAACATCCTTTTAAAAAGTTTCTAAATCACACGATGGTCATTCAAGGGAAATTCTGAGAAGTACCAGTGCTGTGGTGTGGCTGTGAAGGAGCAATGAAGAGGAATTTCTGTAGCTGGAGGCAGTCTGACTGGTCAGTTCTGTGTGTTCCTGAAGCTGTACTTATCAGAAGGATCATGTTGTTTTGACTTTGATTCAATTTGGGGAAAAACTTATTTGAAAAGCTGCTACACTAATTTTCACAGCTGAGCAGGAACACACACTGTCCCAGGTTGGCCTGAGAAGCTGTGGCTGCTCCTCCCTGGAAGTGTTGAAGGCCAGGTTGGATGAGGCTTTGAGCAACCTGGTCCAGTGGAAGGTGTCCCTGCTGCTGGCAGGGGGGTTGGAACTGGATGAGCTTGAAGGTCCCTTCCAACCCAAACCAGTCTGGGATTCTATGATCTGTGACTGGACACCTCTAAGAATGGAGACATTTTAGGTCATCATCTTCTCTTTTTGCCAACATTGAGAAAAGCACATTAATGTACAAATAGTCCTGAGTGTTGTAGACAAGCCACATGTGTTACAGTGTGTATGCAGAGAATACCTTTCTGTGCCATTAATAAATACAACTTATCACTTGACAGTAGCTCAATTAAACTGAAATTTCATTTTCTTTTCCTTTTTTTAAAAAAGCAGCTGGCTGAAAAACTTTCTGAGACCTCAAAAAAAGATTTAAGCTTTAGAGTTTCCTATATAGTGTCCCAGTTCCTCTGGAGGTTTCTGCGTTGCTACCTTTAATAGAAACATTAGAAAAAAAACCTCAGTTACCTTGAGATAAATTGGTTGCAGCATATACTGAAGTAAAAAAGAATGTAAAAGCACAAAGTGAAATCTAAAACCAGGTAGATAACTACTTTTGCTGACACTCCAGATTACTTTCAGAGGCTTGATGTGTTTTTCCTAAGGTTTTATGAAACTTATTCCCTTCTTTTTAGGTCATTTTTGTGTAATACAGTTAAAAACAAAACAAAATATTTCTGATTTGATTTTTCAGTTTAGCTGCAAATACATTATGTATGAAAGATGCAGCAGCAAGAGGTGCTTCATCAGGAGCTTTTGCAGGGGGAGGCTGAGCCTGAGGGTGAATTGCAAGGGCAATTTTGCCTTGCCAGGCTGAGTGTGGGCACTCACTGAACAACCAGGGACACAGTTACCCAGGACCTGTGGGTTTCAATTCTCCTTAGAAAAGGTCTTTCGGAGTATTCCAGCTCTTATTTTATGTGCAACTTTGTGTTTTGCTCAGTTCCTTGCTTTTCTGAATTGGTTTTTCAGGGTTAGATGGTTGTTCACAGTTTTGGTCTGCAAGTTGCCTTAAAAGTTAGGTGGGAGTTGCTTTCCTATAACTAAGGAAAAAAGAAATAAAACTAATAATAATAAAGGTTAGTATGAGCTGAGCTGGAGCAGGATTGTTTTTGGGAGCTCTGGTTACTTCTACCTCCAGAAAGACACCAGCCAGCAGCGTTAACAGCAACCTGTGCCCAGATTGGGCAGGAAAATTGCTGCTGGCAGCATGTTTTCAGGGAGGTACAGATTTAACCAGCCCTCAGGTGTCAGGGAACCATCAGGTCATTGCACACAGAGTCATCAAACAGTCATTAAAAAAAAAAAACCAACAACAAAAAACAACAAAACAAACCTAAGTCTTTTCTCAAAGCAATGGATATTGTGATCCAGTGAAGTTCTGTCTTTGTTTCTCTAGGATAGAGTTAATATTTTTTTCTTAGTAGGTAGAAAGTGTTGTGTTTTAGTTACAGGGTGGGATTTGTTACGAGAAGAATGTTGATAACATACTGATGTTTTTCGTTGCTGCTTGAAGTTCAAGGACTTCACATTTTGCCAGTCTGCAAGTGCAAAGGACTTGGACGGGAGGTGAAACATAGTCATTAGCAAAACCCAAAATTTGCATTTGCATATGCCAATGAGGTATTCCATATCATATCACATCATGTTCAATATATTAACCAGGGTTGACTGGAAAGCTGGGGATTCTCTTGGGGATCACTCAGGTTTGCTCTTCCAGAATTGCAGTTTCAGTTTTGGGACTGTTTCTGCTCTGGGATCACTGGCTGGCACAGGTTGGGCATTGGTCAGAGGGTGGTGAGCAATTGCACTGGGCATCACTCATTTGTATATTCTATTTTTACTGTTATTAATTTATTTCCATTAGCAAATTGTTTTTATCTCCACCCCTCGAATCACCTTATTTTTATTCCTCCAATTCTCTCCCCTCTCCTCTGTGGAGGGGGAAGTGAGCAAACAGCTGTGTTTGGCTGCCAGCTCAGTGAAACCATCACAAGTGTGTAGATCAAGTGTTACGATATTTGAGATTGGGCAAAAGAAGGAGCAGGTGAATTATACACAAGAAAGCTCAAAAAGGATGTCCTCCATTTGGATTTCTCTTCTTCAGCCCACCTCACCAATAACAAAGAGAAATCATTAAATTATGCAGTTTTGACACCAAGTTCAAGGAAATATTTTTATAGTCAGGTATAATTGCTTCCTAATTGCTTCAGGTAAGTGTGAAGATATTTGCTGCTGCCAAAGGCAGACACAAGGATCAACTCAGAATATTCCCAAGTTTTTAAATTATACAGGGAAATAAGAAGAGTTGCATTTTAATAAGAGGGGGGGGGGAAAAAGTAAATCAAGAATCTATTTTGCAATCCTTTTTCAAGAGTGAGTGGGTAATAGCCTTTTGAAACTGGTGCATTTGATTGCTTCCAGTGTGCTAGTGGCAAACCAGAAAGCAAATTACTTCTTTGTATACCTGAGCTGATAAAGATTTCTTCTGCAATAGGTTTTCTACTAGTAACTTCTTATTTTAGTTAAGTTAGGGAACAACTTTCAATTATATCTTCCTTGCATCAAACTACAAAGTTGGCATGAGTAGTTGTTTACTTTCCAGAGTAAAATGATACTGTATTTGTGAGATTGCTAATTAAATGTGTCCCAGACCAACTGCAAAGTTCAACTCCTGGGTAAGGAAAACAGCTTTTTATTTTTAAGAAATGTAACATTAGAAATAGATACAGAATTTAAAACGAACAAATAAATTTATTTGGTAAGACTAAGAAAAGCCTGTTGGCATGTTGCAGTAGGAGCACTAATGGACCTGTTAATTAACCCTACAAGTATTTCTAGAGTTCTATTTTTAGGAGTTAACAGGTTTCTAAAGCATTTAACTCTTGGTTTGAGATTTTCACTGCTTGATCTATAATCCAAAAAATAGGTACTCAGAGAAAAGAGTAAATCATAGAATCATAGAATGGTTTGGGTTGGAAGGGACCTTAAAGATCATCCAGTTCCAACCCCAAAAATAGTTTCTTACCAGCAGCTGAGGAGAAAGAAAGTAGTAAGAAATTTTTCCATGAAACAGTTTCTCTTGCATATTTAATACTTGTCTATCCCAGGATAATCCCAGTGGGAAAGGAAAAAAAATTGACCTACACAATCCTCCAGGGATGAACTGCACTATTTGATGAAAAGGAAAGATAAAATATATATATAAAAAAAAAAAAAAAAGGTTGAGGAAGCCTATTTCATCTTGGTGTGATGCAAGAAATATTACACGTGAAGATTTCTTTCCATAGGGGAAGTTTTTTCTAAAGCCTTGTAGTTTGGTATGTCCAGACAGAATCCTGCCAGTCCACAAAGCTTTTTTGGAAATTGTTTTGCTTTGTAGTAATCAAGTAGTTTATGTAGAACAATATAGGATTGGGACTTGCAAAACGTGTCTCTGAGGATGGGTCTTGTAGTAATGAAACTTGTTTGGGGATCTGATCAATGTCTATAAATACCTGAAGCGTGGGGGCCAAATGGATGGGGCCGGGCTCTCCTCGGTGGTTCCCAGTGACAGGACAAGGGGCAATGGGCACAAACTGGGACATTGAAAGTTCCAGACAAACTTAAGGAAAAACTTCTTCACTGTGAGAGTGCCGGAGCCCTGGGACAGGCTGCCCAGAGAGGGTGTGGAGTCTCCATCTCTGGAGATGTTCAAACCCACCTGGACACTTTCCTGTGCAACCTGTTGTAGGGAACCTGCTTTGGCAGGGGGGTTGGACTGGATGATCTCCTGAAGTCCCTTCCAACCCCCACCATTCTGGGATTCTGTGAATAATAATGTACTTTCACGTTGATGAGTAGGGGAGGGTCAGCATAGGGTGCTCTGCTAGAAATACATTTCTTTTGTTGGAAGCTGGATGGGATTCATCCCATGGAGAGATGTGGCCAAGAGTTGTGGCAGGGAAAGGAGCTGCCCTGACTCCAAATTGCTGATGAGATTTGAGTTAACCCACTTCTCCTGGGCTATCAGAATTACACTGTTCTCCTAAACATATTCCTTGAATGCTAAGTTACTTCTGGTGGCCATAATACAAAGGACCAACAGGAATAGTTTATTTAAAAATTGTGTTGGAAATTAAGTTTTATGGGAACTCCCAAGGTTATGCCGTTAACTTGTGTTGCTATTTTTTTTCCTCCAAGCATTAAAAGTGTTACTGCTCTGAATTACAGCTGCCCTCCCTCTGTGCTGGCCTGTGTGATAGCTGAAATTTGATTAGGTGTCATTCCACATCTAGAAAGGTTAAGCAAAAACATTTCAACAACCCAATATTTTAGTAATTAAAATGCCTGACCTACTTTTTCCACTCTCAGAAGGACAAACAGAAGCACCTTTCTGCTGGGGTTAGATGTTTGTTTTCCCCTCGGATGTGTTTGGTTGGCTGGCTGAGTTTTCTAGGATGGGGAGTGTATTCAAAAAAGCCCATGGCAAAGAAAGTCACTGTTTAGGAAATAAACATCCTCCGGACAGGGATGGGCTGGGAAGTACCTGGAAAGCTGGTACTGGCTGGTGGTCATCAGAGGACAAGAGAGGGATGCAGGAAATTGGAGATGTTGGTCCAGTTGGTACATCCAGGTTGTAGGACACCTGTAGCTTTTTCATTTTGAAGTCTCTCTTGTAATTTGTATGGCTGTGGCCAAGCTTGAGCAAGCAGCATTCAGTCATCTGCTGAAGGGTTTGAAAGGAGGCAGATCTTGCTGACGAGACTGCAGAGCGGTCCCGGCAGAGGGACAGGAGCAGCATTGTCCATCTGCCTCTGAAATGTCGTGTTGCTTCTCAAACCAGAAAAGAACATTGTCTTTCTTTAGTGGTGCTGAACAGCTGAGTTGGAGCGGGTTCATCAGTTTTCTGCATGTTCTCAGGATTGCCTCTTTTAGTTTTGCTGCTTTGCAGACTGTTCTTCAAAGATCTCTGCACAACTAATGGCATCCTGATACTCTCACAACTCCATGAGCCACTGACATGTTTTTCTGAAGTATATCCTCTTTTTTTTAAGGACCAGTTCATTGTCTCTGGACCATTGACCTTCCCCATGGCTTGGAGAAATAAGCTGTATCTGCAGGGTACAGGCAATACGGAGCAGGATCATGGTTGTGGGACTGACCTAGTGAGATCTGAAATGGTCAAATCCATTTCAGTTGGGTTTCATACCAACTTTTGTCTTTTCCTTTTAATTTTGATTAATTTATTACATGAAAATTTCACCTCTTCTACACCTCTTTTGTGTTAAGACCTGAGGAATTAAATATGAAGTAGATTTGTCTGAAACTTCTGATTCCTTTAACATAAGAATCTCCTGGGAAGGAGGAGGTAGCTGCACAGCATCTCCTGATGGCAGGACAGCAAATACGCCCATGTCACCTGCCCCACTGCTCTGGCACACACACAATAAATGACACTGCCTGGGGCATGTCCCTAGTGAAGTTCCTGTTGAGCTGAAGGAGCAGCTCTGAGCTATATTGTGTAGATAACACTGTTCATGGCATGGGTGCAGGACTGTCCTAGAAAAGTGGGACTAGAAAGGACTTTCCCCATGACAAGACAAGGGGAAATGGGTTTAAGCTGAAAGAGGGGAGGTTTAGATGAGCTATTAGGAAGAAGTTCTTCACTGTGAGGGTGGTCAGACACTGGAACAGGTTGCCCAAGGAAGTTGTGGATGTCCCCTCCCTGGAAGTGTTGAAGGCCAGGCTGGATGAGGCTTTGAGCAACCTGATCTAGTGGAAGGTGTCCCTGCTGCTGGCAGGGGGGTTGGAACTGGATGAGCTTTAAGGTCCCTTCCAATCCAAACCATTCTGTGATTCTATGACTTCACAAAACTAGATAATCTGTTACTCTACACCAAAGTATCATTCTTGGAATATATTTCTCTAGTATCTAGAAATTGCCCATAATAGTGATTCCAGTACCTTTTTTCTTCTTTTTTTTTTTTTTTTTTCAGGCAATCTGTTCCAATGTTAACACCTTTTCCTCTATTTTTTTTCTTTCAATGTCCCTTGATGAATTTGGAAAAATATTTATATAGTCCTGTGAGGAGAACAGTTTATTCTCTCCATCCTTGCACTTTTTTGCCTTTTTGGAAGCTGTTATGTTTCCATTCAGTTGCCTGTTCTTGAGTGGCTGCTTGTTCCATCTGTCTCTGTAGTAAATTGTGTTTCCCAACCAGTTTTGGGAGGTTTTTCTCAGGACTTTCTCCAACCACTTTGTATCTTCAACAAATTATGATGCTCAAAATGGAGCACAGTGCTCCAGATGATGCCACCTCAAGGATAAAGAGATGAAACAGCGTTATCACTTGTTCCACTGTACATCTTGCTTGGGCATTGGTTTATATTCTTCTAATAAAAGCTGTAAATGTTTAAAGTTACCAAACTGGAGCTGGGGAGAGGAATTCACACTTTCATTTAGTGATGAGTAAATAAGAAATGTGAAAGGCTAAAAATAGGAGTTTTGTGGTATCTGAGCAGAGGAACAGATGGATAGCTGCTATGGTTTCAATTAGGTCAAGTTCAAGGGAAACCTGATTAACAGCTAATTACTGTTGAGACTGGTAGTAATGCCATCTGAGCAGAGGAACAGATGGATGGCTGCTATGGTTTCAATCAGGTCAAGTTCAAGGGAAACCTGATTAACCAGCTAATTACTGTTGAGACTGGTAGTAATGCTGTATTAACAAAACTTAAAATAAATAAATAAAATTATCTGCTACTGTGGACCAGTAGAGGAGACACAGAAGAGCTGACAGTGGGTATTTGGTATATTTTACCATGAAACTCATATTGCTAAATCTAATTATAACATGTTATCAGTGATGGTGAGACTGAGGTTGCTCTTGAAATGCAGAGCACTATCACTTTTCATAGAATCATAGAATGGTTTGGGTTGGAAGGGACCTTAAAGATCATCCAGTTCCAACCCCCCTGCCAGCAGCAGGGACACCTTCCACTAGACCAGGTTGCTCAAAGCCTCATCCAGCCTGGCCTTCAACACTTCCAGGGAGGGGACATCCACAACTTCCTTGGGCAGCCTGTTCCAGTGTCTCACCACCCTCACAGTGAAGAACTTCTTCCTAATATCTAATCTAAACCTCCCCTCTTTCAGCTTAAAGCCATTTCCCCTTGTTTTGTCATTAACTGCCCTTGACTTTTGTCACTGTGGACAGTAACTCTGCAAAAGCAACGTGGTAATTCAGATTTAGCAGTTCTCCAAAGAATTTGTCAGGTTTTCTTAAGCTGCTGCCTTATTTTGTGGACACAATGAGGGGAAAAATAATCCAAGTGGATTTTTTTTTTTTTTAAAATAGATTCTTTTAACTGAATTTTGAATTGTAGACAAGCAGGGACGTAGAATTCAAGTGGTCTTAAATTGGAATTAGGAATGAATTAAGCTGAACTGAAATGAGGTTACGTTAATTCTGAATGTCTGAAAAGCCTCACAGTTGTTAAGGCAGTTTTAACTAATCCCCTTTAATTTCATATTTTTAGTTAATTTGGATGATGTCTCAGTGTCCCTGTGTTGGCAAAATATAGGATGATAAACCATGTTAAAATTAGCCTCTCAGCAGGGATAAAACAGAATATTCTTGTGCATTTCAATGGAAAGGTATCACTTCAGAGCACTGAGGTTTCTGCTTTGCTAAAATCTAGAGGGCTTTCCCTCTTACTCCGATTGTGACAGGATAAGGATTTGTTCTTTGGATATCCACTTTTCCTTTAATTGCTTACAGAGTATCTCTAATTAATTAATTTTGGGGGGCCAAAATTTCAAAACATGGCATTTATGTTCAACCATAAGGTTGTGAACTGATATACAATGAGTTAAGTTGACAATAAAAACAGTAGAAACGGGGAGATGGTAATTGTTCCTCTTAATTCACATTGTATTCTGAGTTAATATTCCTCATGCAGGTGGGGAAAGCAAGTGTTGGGAGGGTCATCAGAAGTACTTTGGACTCAGAAATAAGACCACTGAATGTGGAAATGGTTTCTTTCTGCTTTTTAGAAAGGTATTGACCATATTGAATAAAATAGGGAGGCTGTTGTTGCCATGCTGATGGCTGCATGAGACACACACAGAGGTAAATATTTAACTAGTGATGAGTAACTGAAGCCATTTATAGGTCTGATCATCATTTCTGAGCCTCGGTGCTGAAATGCATTGCTACTCATTTCCATTTCATGCAAGTTAAAGATAGTTAAAAGATTTTTTTCAATATTTTTTCATACATCTAAAAATTCTACTGCTAGGATTATGATTTTGTGTGTGTGTGTGTGTGTGTGTGAAGATTTTTTTCAATATTTTTTCATACATCTAAAAATTCTACTGCTAGGATTATGATTTTGTGTGTGTGTGTGTGTGTGTGTGTGTTACATTAAAGCCTCGAGCAACTCTTTGCAGCTTAGTTACCATATAAATCCCTGGAAATAGAAGCTTAATTGAGATGTTGATGCTCTCTTAATTGAAGAACCATTTATAGGTAATATTATTTTATCTTCTTTTTTTTTTTAAGGAATTATAATTTCATTTTTTTAGAGCTCAAATAATCACTGTTTACTCTTTCCTTCTACGGCAACAATTTGCTAGTGGCTTTCTTAGAGCTCCCCAGCTTTCCACGTCAAGTCCGTAACACAATTACCGTCATTTGAAGGATGCAAATTGCGATGCAGTTGTTCAGACAGCAATTAAATAGCTATTTAGGCTTCTTAAAATACACTTATATTGTGGATATTTCCACTTAGCAATATATGAAATTACAGCAGAGGACTCCTGAGCATTATTCTGTATGAAAGCTTGTTAATGCAGCCCTGCTGCAATGGGATAATTCACTTTCCCTTCATCCCCCCACCCTTCTGGATCTGTTTTTCCCCTTAAACATCTAAAGCCAATGCTCTTCAGCCCTTTCTGCTATGCCATGGCAAGCCATGACTCCAACTTTCGTCTCCATAAAACTAGATCAGAATTTTTGTATTTTATTTTTTTTTCTTATAAAATTTGTATTTGTTTGGATTACATTAAAAAAGAAGTCTTGTGTGTTGACCATGGTTGACAAACCATATGGGAAAAGCTAAGGGGAAAAAAAACCCCACCTGTTTTAATCTGTGGAGATAAATGTTTAAACTTTTAATAAATAAAATGGAAACAGAATTTAAGGGTGTTCATCCTTTATATATTATTTCCCAGGAAAAGAATTTAAATGTGATGTGCAGTTGCCAATATAATCCTAAAAATGATCTTTCTTGTCCATACAAACAGAGCATTAAATCTGGAAATGCCTTTGTCCTATTTCATTCTCGAAACAAAGAAATAATATTAGAGTTTAAATTAAATTTACATACAACATTAAGATTAAAAAGTCATTGGAGACTATTATAATTTGGGGTTTTTTTTGTCATCCTATTCAGTGCATTTCACCATATGCCACGTACACATGTGTTAATCCCATTCTCTCCAGTAAAAGCAATTTGCTTCATGTACAAGACTTCATCAATAACACACCTTGAGAAACAGTTACTACACAAATTCTTTCAAGCATGAGTTGGGTATATATATATATTTTTTGTGGCCCACAATAAATTAGTAGCAAGTTCTGGATGAAGCTGTTTGACCTCAGCATGGTCTTGTGTGTTCTCTTAAGGTGTGGGTCCCAGTTTGTGTGGTCCTGCTCTCTGTAGGAAAATTTACTGGCTTGTTTAATGATAATGTCCCATGAATCATACTGTGGAAGAGTCCATGGGCAGCTGAGGTTGAGTAGAATGGTGTGGTAGTAAGTCATAAAAATAATGAGAAAAGCTCAATTTGTCTCAGTGTATAGGGTTTGGGATGCTCTTGTGTGCTAATACTGGTGCTGAGCCTGTTTAGAAAGAGGACAATAGCATCCTGGATGGTGTTAAATAGATTTTTGTCATTGTTTTGACATCGCTGTCTAAATTGTTTATTTATCAAATATGCCTAAGGCAGAGGAGCTCTTTGGGAGCTAGAAAATCTTGATGTGCAAAGCTCTCCCAGGAACAGGTTTCAAGCGAGGTAGGTATTGTGGGCTTGCTGAGCTCTGTGATGAAGTATAATCTATCAGTATGATCTTATCCATTCATGTTTCTGTAGTTATGGTCAAGGTGATGGAATTAGCTGAGAAATACCTGTAACAGCTCATCAGGGATCTAAAGACCTTTGAGTCTAAAGATTTTTCCAGTTCATTAAGAAATCAAAGTAAGTAAAAGATAACTACTAAATAATCACTGACTTCTGAAGACAATTTGCCATCAAATTAAGTCTAATATTCAGAGGGAAGGACACTTGAACTCCTACCAAGGCACATTTGAGACATTTTTCCTCCCATGGCAAACAGCACATGTTCTGCTTTAACTGTGTGATGTTTCCTCCCTGTAATATCAGCCTGATGCCCCAGATAATCTTGCTAATCTTCCTGCTTTATCTTTTGGGATAAATTGGGAAGTTATTATTTTTTTGTCTCCTGTGTTTAATGGGGAAGGGAGACAAGGGAATTTGAAGGTGTAAGATGGCTCCTATGGAAAGTGAATGGGTCTCATCTATTCCTTTGAAAATCTACTTTATTCTCTTCAGTGGAAGACTTTGGGTGACTTATTTGGAGCATGTTAAAGGTGCTCTGTTTTCCAGTGGTGACCAGGAGAAAAGAGACAATTTAGGGTCATATATTTTTGTGGCCCATGATAAATTAGTAGCAAGATCTGGATGAAGCTCTTTGACCTCGGCATGGTTTTATGTGTTCTCTTAAGGTGTGGTTCACAGTTTGGGTGAACCCAACTGTTTTTTGTTGTGGCTATTTCCATGGTTGCTTCCGTTCTGTGTCGTGTTTCTTTGAAAATATCAAATCCTGTACATTTACCTTAGGTTGAAATTCCACCATTTCTAAAATATCCCTATATATATCTATATATCTATCTATCTATATATATCCCTATATATATATCCATATATATATATATATATATATATATACACACACACACACATATAGTGAGGCCAAGAAATACTCCTGTCTTGAGATTTTATCTCTCTGGATTATGGATGCTCTCTGCTCCCCATGCACACTGGAGCTTTGATCTCAAAAACCAAAGTTAGCAAATGTTTGTGGAGCTGGATACGTGTTACAATTAGATCTTGAAACTACATCAGGATTAACTTTAAAGTTGAAGGTTTTCTTCCTCATCAGCACCCTCACTTTTTTCTCCTCTTAAAACCCAACACAGTGAATAATCTGTATTTTAAACCTGGGAATAAAGTTCTAAATAAAACTAAGTAAATGTAAGATGGTTTATCATAAATTAGCATTTAATCACTCTGGGTAAAGCTATGGAATTCATCATTAAGCTTATTGGAAAATTCAAAACCATTCTGAATTTTATTTGCATCAGTTCTGTGCCTCCAGTTCCTTGTAGCTGAAGAGCAAATGTGTCTTCCCAAAACTTGATGCTTAACTTCAAAACCTGAACAAACTGAGTGTTGATGTGTCCCATTCTGGGTTGTAATTCAATATCTAATTTTTTACATGTTACATTATCTTAATTATTCAATACTGTTTGGGTTGGGAGAGGAACCCACACAGATGTAGTTGTTACCTCTTCATTTAGTTATTACCACTTTTCTTGATATAATATTGGAATTTTCGTCTCAACCCAACTATCTTTTCACGTTACTACAAGGCATTTTGTTCACCTAATGAACTTCGTTAGTGAGTATGATTTAGCCCAAGTTTTATGTAGTTTACCCAGTTCTTTATATTCATCATTAGCTACAATCCATATCTGAAGTATATCAACCAACAGCCTCTAAAAATGCTGGGATGGGCATGTTTACAGACTTCTAAAAAATACCGAGCTGTTGGTTACAGGGATATTTTTATGAAAGAGTAGGAAATGTTTCTGAAGAAATCATTTACAGTGAGGCTGATCTGATTGAGTTATGTGCTGGATCTGTGTGGCTTTTCTGTTTGTTTGCTCCAAGGGAAATCATAATAAAAGATGAGACTGAAAATAGGCGTCGTGTCTGGAGGTTATAGATGCGTTACTATAAATAGTGGGACTTCTGTGGCCTTTTTGGATGTTACAATGAAATAAATCTTGTGATAATTATTCTACTCTAAAGAAGCTGGAACATCAACTTAATCTTTTTTTTTTTCTCTAACAAATAACCTTACTGATATAATTGAATACAATAATTGAAGTTTCAATTTCATAATTGAAAACAATTATGAAAACTGTTCAGCATCTTCCATAGGTGTTGAAGTATCTACAAGTGCAACAGTGATATAAGCTTAAATGTGATCTGTTCCCAACACTGCTGCAGCTTTTCCCAAGTTGTGGGTTCTCTTTTTTTTTTTTATGTATAATTTACCTTATTTTACCAACACATTTGCATCTTAAGGTGCCCAGCTCTCATGTGAATATTGTTTTAGTAAATGGTTTTAGGAGGGTACTCTACTCACCTGTGGCCCTAAGTCTTGTGTGTCTTATGTGTGTTATGTCAGAATATTTATTAAAGTATGATGAGCTTTTTTTTAGGAAGAAATGATAGCCCTAGATCACATTGTAGATCCATATGCTCAATAACTTGGATTTTAGTTTGAACTTAAATTCCCTGCTTGACCTCTTCTCAGGATGCTCTGGAAAGCTTGAATCCAAGCCTATAAAATTTTGCATTGGTACCTTTCTTCTATCTTGGTTATAATTAAACAAAATGACAATTTTAAGAGAAAATTGGAAAACAGGATACCACTGTAATTTCAAATGGAGTTTTAATTTCCTCTGTCATTATCTAGAGTATTGCCTTCAATTTTGATCAAGTTGCCTTGAGAGAAACAAAGCAATAAGGCAAACCTGAATTTTTTTAGGACTAAGAAAGGACTTGCATATCATGCACAGAAAAGATATGAATATTTCCTATTAAAAGGAAGATCCTTTTGAGAACTCCAGTTAAATTTATCTACTAATAATATGGGAAGAAGTTTTTTTTTTTCCAAGTTTTGTTTTCAATGTACTGGGCAAATGTACAGACATATATTAAGCTGGAAAAGGTAATGGACTGAATGGAAACTAAATCATCTTTTGGATGCTTTTAAGCACTTCTCATGTTTTGAATTCTGATGGTCCCTCCTTGAATGACTCTGACAGATGCCACTTAAACATTTGTGTGCCCACCGGATTAGTAATCACTGATTTTATGCTGGAGGAGTCCATTTATGGGCTTTATGTACATACAGATTCAAGTAGAGTGAAAGCTTCAGTATAAAGCTTAAAAATGACTTTTCTAACACCTTCATGGGTATTAACATTATAGTATTTGAGTCCAGCTCTATGTATAGACAAGGTATAAATAGGTTCCAGCAAGGAAACGATTTGTCACTAACAATTATTGAAAAACTTTACAGTTAAATCCAAGACATAGCCTTTTTTCTTAAAAACAGAGAAGAGTGAATTATTATTTTAGGTTTCATCTGGGTCATTTTCAAACATGAATAAAACATTTCCCTTGCACAAATCATTCATCTCTATGAAACCTTATTGAAGGGTTGCAGAAAAGACCAGCAAAGGTGAAGATGTTCATGCAGATTTCTTGGTGATGGAAAGCCTTTTTAGAAACAAGGGTAGAAAGCAAAATGTGAGGAGAAATACAACTATAGGGGAACAAAATGAAGTGCTTTACTCAAATGGCATCCCAACCAAATGCCATTGCATTTGGTAGCCAGGCTCTGAAGACTTACTTTCAACAAAATATGTTCACTCTGATATTA
>NW_010286952.1:17438-19801 GCF_000700745.2 Antrostomus carolinensis
TGGTATTGAAATTGCTCTGTGAAAAGGTGATTTAAAGCCTACAGTGATTGTTACTGTATTATACGTAAGGGTACAGTGAAATGAGTAAAGCTTTATTGTCTGGATACCACGCTTCAAAATTCGTATTACATTAAATCATGTCCCTCAGTCATAAATCAGAGATGTACAAACAGAAGATGATGATACATGGTTTCTTATTGCTGTTTTCTTTGTGGCTGTGCTCATCCTATCTGCTTATGATTAGCACTTAAAAATCAGCTGTGGCTACTTGGAAAGAGAATCAAAAAAACATCAATAACTGGAAAAAGTACCTTATCCGAGCAGTAATTTGGGATTTCTGCTACAAATATTTGTAAGTGGGCACTGGCTCAACAGAAATCATGGAGGAATAACTTGTAATTAGAAAACTTAACTGCAAAGCTCATCTCTGGACACTTAGATTATTTGTTCTACCAGGCATTTTTTTTTTTTGGTAATAAATCAGAAAGTTAATTTTGTAATGTGACATAACAATTCCTCCTTGTATTTCATCTGACAATATTAAAGTTGTTAGTGATTTTTCCCATTGGCTCAAATAAAATTAGTGAGGATTAAGTCACCCAACTACCAATTTTTGAAGAGAAGGAAATCTATTACATCCCAGAACAAATGCTTACAGAAGACACAGAAAAAGGACTCGATTTGAATTTACAGTAACCAGTATGGATGTTAGTTATTGGTATAATAGATAAAAATCTGAAAATAGCATAAATTTGGGAGATTATCAAGGGACATGTTATAAGAACTAGCTCTGCTATGCTTCCTTTGCTTTTTCTGATACCATCTGTCTACGGTCACTGTTTGAGATGAAATTTTGGGCTGGGTGGCACCAAGTTTGAACCTGCATGGTTATTTTTTTTAAATATTTTGTACAGAAACAAACTGAGAAAAAATAGTCTATGAAGCACAACTTCATTTTTTTTTTTTCTTCTACATTTTAGGCTCCTGAAATATTTGATAAAATTAAGGAGTGTCAACTTTAGATATCTGTATACTTGCTTTTATGGTCACCTTGATGTCAGTAAGCAGCACACCAGTTTTCAGTAGCACTAATAGGAGGTATTGTACCTAAGAATGTGGTTGCACACCATACTGAAATAATGATTGATAGGGTCCACAAAAAAGAGATTTAAAAATCCTCCTGCTATTAATTTAAGTAGTGATATTATTTCTGTGTATGTTATTTCATTTGGACTTTAGAGGGATTAATTTACTTTAAGTGTCGGAATCGCAACAGAAATGCTGATTGTATTAAAATTACCTTAAATGAGTCAGAAAAATGGGCTTCTAGAGTTGAGCTCCTCCACCTCTTTTTTTATTTCCATTTCTTCAGAAAGCTTTAATCCAGCTTGATATGTTTGACTACACATTTGGCTATGCCATGATATTTAAAAGATGTATAGATGTGGCACTTAGGGACATGGTTTAGTGGTGGATTTGGCAGTGTTAGGTTTACGGTTGGACTTGATTATCTTAAAGGTCTTTTCCAACCAAAGTAAATTGATGATTATTTAGAAACCAGATTACCAGAGATGGAGTAAACTCCAGGGGAATTGGCTGAATTGAAAACCTAGCACAGCCAAAGACCTTTGGCCATGTTATTATCTGGTTTTCCTAGCTATGACTTTAGAAACTTCAACAGTTGAAATGAAATGTGGTAGCTGTCTCTCTTCAACAATTTAATTTTTGTTTGTGTTGATGAATTTTCATACAAATATCACTTGTCAGTAGAGTTGACAGATGTACAGGACACTGGGATCTGCTGGCTATCCTTAGGTGTTCTGTGGTGTGTAACATAACAGGGAAGTGTTTAACATCCGCATGGCTCAGCTGGCAAAATTAAATTAGTTTTAGAACAGTAGTCTGAAATCTTAATTCAACCCTCTCATTCCAAACCCATGTTTTTGACATTTCCATTATTTCTTATGTCACCTAGTACATTTTGCTTAATTGCTATGTGTATATATAGGCAATTCTCTATAAAACCTGGAAAACTAGTTCATAGCAGCCAATTAACACTACTTAGCAGCTGTTAAAAAGGATAATTGCTTGATGGTAGCATCACCTAACATTATTTCAAATCCTAATTACATCCAATTTACTCTCCCTAAACTCACCCAGCTCCAGGTATGTTTCCAAAGCAGGGACTGATAACAGAAATATTTGTATGTGTGCCAGCTATGGTCTGTGTAGATGTAGTCTGAGGATTTTGTGACTGCAGTGGTAAATCAGAGCTGAATGTGCCTTGCTGAATTATCTTCTCAGAAGTGCATGACACAAATGCTTTCCGAATGTAGATGTATTGGTGTTGCATGCTCTCTTTC
>NW_010286952.1:19829-22973 GCF_000700745.2 Antrostomus carolinensis
TGAGAAGAAAACGCACTTCTGCAGGTCAGCAGATAGCTAAACGTTTTGTTAAGATGTTTTCTGGAAAAATACAAAGTAATTCTCACCTTTTTTTTTTTTTATATATATTTAATAAACTTGATCCTGTAAAACTATAGTCCTGTTCCCTCAAGCCTTCTTGACTTCACTGCAAGTTCACAATGTGGAGAGCTTGTGAGATTATATATTTTATATTTTTTTTTTTAAATCCAGTCTCTTGATGTTTTCTGTGGATTCTAGAAGATGGATTTTTTTTTTTAGAAATATTTTAGTTTTATTTTCTCCATAGCCACCTGCTAACAGCTGTCTAAACTTTTCCAATTTATATAAATGGCTTGTTCTTCAGCTTCTGCCCAGGTTTATATACTGAATATAGCAGCATAAATTACCCATTTAGAAAAGGTCTATTGAAAGTTAACGTTTTACATCTAGTATCAAATTGAAATAATTGCCTTAAAGGAAAATGCTTACAATAAATGATGGTCATTAAAAATAGAAATCATAGTTTCAAATAAAAATAGATAGACAGTCCTTCAGAAGCTGTGGTAAATGAATGGCTGATGAATGGATGGTTTAGTTGGTAAGTAGGGATTTATTAGTTTGTGTAGATGATGACGAAAGATATCTGAGAAAATAATTGGTCTCATTTTGGGAAAATAAGGCAGTCCATTAAAACTGCTGCATGTAATGATCAAAGGAATACTAATTTGTCTTTTAAATTTCTGTCATTTTTAGGACTTCCTATACCAAAAACCAGCCTGAATTCCAGCCAAGAGAGAATAATTTAGATCATCTGTAGTATTTTATTTGCATATGCATTTATCCATGGAAAGGTATTTCTGCATGTGCATGCATGTTAGCAGCTAGAACAAGTCCAGAGGAGGGCCACCAGGATGATGTGAGGGTTGGACCACCTCTCTTATGAGGACAGGCTGAGAGAGTTGGGGCTGTTCAGCCTGGAGAAGAGAAGGCTCTGGGGAGCTCTTATAGCGGCCTCCCAGTACCTGAAGGGGCTACAAGAAAGTTGGGGAAGGACTTTTCATAAGAGCAGTTAATGACAGAACAAGGGGAAATGGGTTTAAACTGAAAGAGGGGAGGTTTAGATTAGATATTAGGAAGAAGTTCGTCACTGTGAGGGTGGTCAGACACTGGAACAGGTTGCCCAAGGAAGTTGCAGATGCCCCCTCCCTGGAAGTGTTTAAGGCCAGGCTGGATGAGGCTTTGAGCAACCTGGTCTAGTGGAAGGTGTCCCTGCTGCTGGCAGGGGGGTTGAGACTGGATGATCTTTAAGGTCCCTTCCAATCCTAACCATTCTATGATTCTATGTAGATAGTATGAGCCCCACTGGGCCAGTAGCTCTGAGCCACTGGTAGCCCCTCTGGAGATTAAAAGTGCAGGTGCAGATTGGAAACTAGATATCAGTAGTTGGTGTGGAGTATTTCCAATTGATTGCAGGGGTGAAATCAGATGGATGAAAAGGGAGGTTGCCTTTTAAAACTCTGCCTTAAGAGATGTATCAGCCTTTGAACAGCTACATTTAAAAGAGCAGAAGGAATTGCATGTGTTCTTTGAGATGGTGAAGCAGTACTGCTCTCACTAGTTAGGACACATGGAAATAAAATGTTTTCCTACGCGGAGTTATAGATCTAAAAATAAGTGAGAGCAAGATGTGAATAAAACATGTCCTTTATTTTGAGGATAGAAATAGGTAAAACTAAGAATTGCTATCTAATGTGGAAAATAGAAGCTGGAGTGGAAATGCTTCATTGGCAATACTGTGTTTTCTGTAAGTCTGATAGAGACAGGAAAATACATGTCATCTTTTCAAACATGCTATTGTATATTTAGATCAATCATCTAAATACGCAATTAACCAGTTATACAATTAATCAAAACATTGATAGAGTAACAAAGTATCATTATTTAATGTCATTAATAAGCTAGTGCCTCAACAGAATTTTTTATTGAGATCTTTTCAATATTGACTTCAGAATTGGTTTCACAATGAGAAACTCATGGCCATATGGAGGCACTTCAGAAAATGTTGCTATGTGTTCTTAAGTGCATGAATACTGAAGCCTTTGCGTGTCGCATCTCCTGCAGTGATAAAGGAACATGAACCTATAAAACCAGACTGCCAGGTCCTCTAGTACAGAATGAGGAAATTCTGAACGAGAAAATAGTCGGTGAAGTCCAAAATGCTGCATATTTTTTCTACACACTTTTGCATTTAATAAAATTATCTCATAATAAGACTATATTCCATTTCCCAGTCATGCCAGGATAATTCGTAAGTAGTTTTTGGTTTTTATTACTTGGTGGTAGAACTAGATTTTTTTTTAATTTTTTTTTTTTTAAAAAAGCTTTCTTTTAGTATGGAAAAATCAATACACTTCAGTTTTCAAAGGGCTCAGTATTTTGGATACCAAACTACCTTGACAGCAAGCATGCCTATAAATGCAGAACTTTTAACCTCCTTCTTAACACTGTGATTTATAAATCTTTGTGCTTTTTCATTTTGACAAAACAAAAAGGATTTCTTTGCCCTTCCAATTTTCAAGCTCTGCTCTGGTTGGACAACCAATTTTTTTTTATTCGTGGCACCAGGGAGATGATGATCCGTGGGTAAAGTGATCTTTGAACAAAGTATGACTTTTTGATAGGCATAATTTTGAAAAGCAAAGGATCCTGTAATTTGATGGCTTTTGAAGATTCTTCTTTGGCATCCTTGAAGTATTGCTTTCTCTATACAGGAGCATTTGATTTTGATGTTCATATTTTCAGAACTCAGCATCATCTTACACTTTCCCCTCTGCTCCTCTCTATACTAATATTGAGTGCTGGTAGGATTCCACAGAACCTTCTGTAAATGAAGTGCAGTGCAAATCTGAATCTTTCATCAAAAAATAAGATTGAGTCTTGCCTTATCCTTCTTTCCCCTACTTCTGGTAGATTTGTAGGTGAGCATATTTGTTGCCTGGGTAAAGCTAGTGTAGAAATTGGAACATTTTTATTTTTAATGAAAATATCCAGATTAACACCACTGTAATACCTCCCCATATCCATAATGGAAATGGTGAACTAAGATGGAAACTATTTTTAGTTTTGCAGTAAACAGTACCATAA
>NW_010286953.1:0-5942 GCF_000700745.2 Antrostomus carolinensis
GTTAAAGAAAAGCAAAAGTCATTAAAAGGGGCCAGTCTGGGGAGTTGTCTCTTTCTGACGTGTTAGTTGTCCCCAGGCTGTGGCGTGAAGGGCAGTGAGGAGGAGACGTCCATGTCATAGAATCATGGAATGGTTTGGGTTGGAAGGGACCCTCAAAGGCCATCTAGTCCAACCCCCCTGCGGTGAGCAGGGACATCTTTACCGGAGCAGGTTGCTCAGAGCCCCATCAAGCCTGACATTGAATATCTCCAGGGATGGGGCCTCCGCTACCTCTCTGGGCAACCTGTTCCAATGATCCACCACCCTGATATTGAAGAACTTTTCCCTAATATCCAACCTAAATCTAAAACCATCACCCCTCGTCCTATTGCTTCATGCTCTTGTGAGCAGTTCTTCCCCAGCTTTCTTAAAGCACCTTTCAGTCCTCCCACCTGGGTGCCACGACCTGGCTCCTCAGGGAACCCTGCAGCTTCTGCTCTCCAGAGCCAACGCTGTCCTGGCAGACATTGGGTTTGGATGAACGCAGCATTTCAGTGTTACGGTCAGGGGCTGTGGGACCTGCCCACCAGCTCTGTGTGTCACACGTGGTGCCATCTGCGGTGTGGATGCAACGCGGGGAACTGAACTCACATTTCCACTATGGTGACAAGGTTTGCTATCCTGTATGCTGCATTTGACCTCGCCGCTATGGGGCACAGAAAAATATATACAGGATCTCCTCCATCGCAGAACCAGATGAAGCCACCAGTCTCCACGTCCCACACCTGTTCCATGGTAGCCACCAGAGGGCAAAGCAGGCGCAAAAGGATGCATTTGATTTCAGATGATTCATTGGATTCACTGTACAAGAAAGATCAAGTCTGGGTGCCACGGGACTGGTCACTGAAGACAGAGAGAAGAACAGTCAGGGAATAAAACTGTAGGATTTGCACATGTCATGTGTGCTGCAAACACAACTTGCCACTGCAGAAGATGCAACAGAGAACTCGTACAAAGTATTCTTTACTCTTTTGGTCCATCTATGCACAAAAGTTATCAAATAATTTTTACATTGTAAATGGAGCATTGAACTCCACAACATTGAGATCTGTGAAAAGAACGCAATATATCAGTCTGATCCCAGCAGATATATTTAGTGGGTGAGTGAGAAGGAAAAAAAAAAGCAAGAGGGAAAATGCAAGGAGGCTAGAATAAAGAAGCCAACATCAACATTAAAGTTGCAGCTGACTGATATATGACAATCACTTCCTGAACAGGGTGTGAAGCCACATTCTTTTTTATTATTCTGAACTCAAGGCCTTGTATGCACTTGGAAATTTACTAAAATAGGTATTCTAAAAGAATAATTTCCTAAATGGATCTCCAGGAACTACACACTGGCTCTATAGATAAACAAGGAACAAGCTGGCCCTGCACATTTTGAAGCAGGCATCAGTATGAAAATACGACAGCCATTTTTACTTCTTTAAACCAGCACCCACAGCAGTTAGCTGTGGAATGGTAGGAATAACTAACAGAATTTTGATTTCCACGACTCACGGCAGAAACAGGTGACAGTTTCAGTTGGAGGATCAAATAATTTAAATAGAATCATAGAATGGTTTGGGTTGGAAGGGACCTTAAAGATCATCTAGTTCCAATCCCCCTGCCATCAGCAGGGACACCTTCCACTAGACCAGGTTGCTCAAAGCCTCATCCAACCTGGCCTTGAACACTTCCAGGGAGGGGAATAATAATTGTTCACCATCTCAAGCTTAAGAAATACCGGCCTTGTGCTGCTGTTATATCCCGTACATATTCTACAGAGAGAGGAACAAAGTCTCCAGTGGTCCTAACTTGGCATTATACACTGTTCCTTTGTGTGACTTTATCTTATGCAGGAAGTCAAAATACTAACCCAGGCACATCAAAAGAAAAAAAAAAAACAAAACAAGCAAAGTATGCAACCTCAAAAGAAAGCTCTCAACGTTGGAATTCACTTTCTCTTTAACAGTTCAACAGCACTGCATTGCTGACCTTCCGAGCACACCACAAAACACAACTGTTTATATAACCTTTGCACAATGGGGAACATGCTTTGCTTAATCCTGTAGTGGCATCAAATGCAGTCAACTATATTATGATCCTTTTTGGTTTTAAGGTTCTCTTGCCCTGGAAATGTTTATGAGTAAATGAGTGTCCTGGTTTTGCTAGGAACTAATAACATTAGTACTTTTATCAATGTTCTTCTCATAACAAGTCTGAACGGAAACACTGAAACTAAAACACTGCTATTCTAACTACTGAGAAGAAAATTAACTCTATCCTAGCAAAACCAGGACAATGAGAAAACTTAATCAAGACTTCATGATGCAAGGCAAGCGAAAGCAAAACAATATACAGGCAACAACAGTCACTATTTTAAGACAAGTTTCTACATATGTTGGCACATTCTCCATTAGAATAATTTGAAGCCATAAAGTTGCTGTAGGTTTTCTAGTTTCTATTATACTTTAGCTTAGACTTAATTATGACAAGCTCTGATTAAAAGGTTAAGAATTTTAGATTGGGAAACATTCTTTTTTTATTATTGTGAAGCCAAGGCCTTTCCCACCAGGAAATTTACTAAAATAGGTATTCTAAAATAACCATGTCAATGGGTTCCTCCTTATACGAGGGTGGAAGGAAAGAAACAGTGAGTAATATTAGGCCTTGGATTTCCCAGAACAGGGAGACAGGCTTTTGTCATCAGAGAAAAGATTACGGAAAGATGTTGCAAGAGGCAGAACACACACACACACAAAAAAAAAATTGTTTAAAGAGAATTTTAAAAACCCTGAAGAAAGTGAATAGGCTGAATTTTTAATTTCTGCCCGCAAGCTTGGAGAATCCCCCCTGCCCATGTCCAATGGCAGAGAAAGGCTGGCTGCAGTCTGGGCAGGGAGGTGGTAAATCTCCCTTAGCTCTTCACACAGCCCATGTGGGAAGGCTCCCAGAGGAGACCACTCAGAACAGGGAGCCAACTCTACCCTGTAACAGCAGCATAGATGAGCGTCTCTTTTTTACTTTAAAGGAATATTATGAGACTGGCCTTGCTGTGCTCTGTGAATGGCTTGGTTTCCTGTTCCCTCTGTCCCCTAAAAGCTTTTCCAACAATTTCTCTTTGAGGAGCTTTGCTTGCTATTAGTGGCCACAAATGCCTATGTCATGTTGCTTAACACCAGATATTATTAAAAACTATAAATGCTCTAGAACTACCCTGTTTCCTTGACTATACCAATTTATATTGACCACCCTTTATTACTGCAAATGCACAAATGCTTTCAGGAGAAAACTGAGTAAAACAGTTTTCCCACAAAGATAAAATCTCTTCCAATTAACACAAACTAATCATCTTATGGCTCATCTCTCTGTAACAATCAAGTCTGTCAAAGTTATTCTCAGGCAGTATCAGAAGTCTGAAAAATATTCCTGGCTTCCGGGAAAAAAGGATGAGCAAGTGTGACAGAATCGGTGTTTTCTGAATCTGGGAAGTGTTCACTGAACACAGTGCCTTGTATTAAAATTAAGTATATTGCAAAAAGTAATATAGTTCTTAAAATCAGACAGCTATAACTGGCCTAACTGCTGCCTTTTTTTTTTTTTTTTTAGAAACTAGAGATCATGCACTACTACAGCTGCTTGTATTTTAGTGGAATAAACCATTTTCCACCGATCTGCAACCTGATTTTAGCTAATGGTTTCCATGAAAATACCAGTTAAAGTTGTGTGCTTTGATTAATGAGTACAATAATGTAATATTAGCTTATATTTTTCTACGGTGCTACATGTAATTATATTAGTTTACATTATAGCTTCATTAACAAAATTGTATTTTCAATAATTTTGAAATAAATTTGGTCTTGCAGGGCTTTATTGACAGATTTAATTGAGAGTAACTTTGCATCTTCTGGAGAGCTCTATGTTAGTAGTTTAGCCTTTAGTCCTGCACTAATATCCATGTTGACAGATTCTATCCAGAAATATAAATCAATTATCCTCACATATGGATCTGATTACAAGATCAGGACCATAGACATCAGTTGCGTAATGCACACTTCCCTTTCAACTATTAAGTTAAATTAAGTCTAAATAAAACTAAGCTGATGAAATTATATATGTGTATTTAAGACTGTAATTCAGCAAGGTATTTAATTACAATTTAGGTTACTTAAGACATCTGCCATTTTTTCTCAGGACCTGTGCTGCTATTTAATATACATTTTGTTATTTTAATATTATTCACTATTTTCTTCATTCTAATGATTGTATTGATTTTGATACGTAAATGTTTGAAGTGACTGAGATGCGTATATATTTTCTTCTTTGAGGTACGGTATTATATACCTCATTATGACTTTACAAATATCACCCAGTATTTAAACATGGGAGGGAGTAGATTGAGACTGTTAAGTCCTCCACTACCTATTGCCTTGCTGCCCAGAACAGCACTGAATGGCTTTGGCCTTTCAACCTTAAAACGTGTCTATTTGTCATAGCAAGAAGTGATGTTTTAAAGAACGGGAAATTTTGTGTAAGGATTGGACCTCAACAAAACAAATCCCAGATTGTGTTATTGAAGACCACTTCACAAGCATCAGAACCTGTGTTACGCTGTGACTTACAGCGGTCTTAGGAGTGCCGAGTAGCTAACACAGCCATACAACTTGCACCCACGTAGGAAAATCAGTCTGACTGCCAAATCTGACCTAAGCTCCTCCCTGCTGGAAGAAAGATACTTAAATTTAAGCCAAATCAGTAGAATGCACAAACCCCCACACATTCAAAGGTGTATATATATATATATATATATACACACACACACAATGTTTTCTAATACAGATTGATTTCAGGGGAAAATGATGTCTCCAAGGGAATGTATCCAGTCATCTTTGTCTGTGAGTCCATCTACTTCTTGCTGGCTGGATGTATGCTCCCTCCAGCCGGATCATAACTTGAGGAAGAGCCGTAAGGCTTACCTCGGAGGGATTGACTCCCACTGAGAGCTTTCAGTGTCCTTTCAAACTGACTGTTTTGGTTGTTTCTTCAGCTAAGTCAGCTAGAAGGGACCTAATTAATACTAAAAAGTCAATGGATGTTCCTTATTCAGTAAACAAAATTATTTTTCTCTCTCTGGGAAGAAAGTTCACAGTAGAAACCAATTCTATTGGGAAGCTGAATCTGTTCCCTTTGATGTCAATGTGTAAACAGCACCGGTGGAAAGAGAATTCAGCTTTAGGTTCTTATAATCCTCTCGCATCTCTGCAGTAGTTGGGGAATAAAGGAAACAAAGTGAACTGTAGCAATGAACCACAACATTGAAAATCAGATAATGTCACCTACCGGGTAATAAATTGTTCTTGTACAATGTAACAGGCTACAAGTAATGCAGGCTACGAATGAAAACAGTGGGAGGAAACCTCAGAAGTATCTTTCTATTCAGTCTTTGTAGGCTTGAAGTATATATTGCATACTTTGAACTAAAAGATTCCTCAAAGTGATGGCATTCATAATGCTTATTCTTCAATAGACAAAGTAATCTTTCTTGGCAAAAGCTTTCTTCTCCATCAAATAGCAATCAGAATAAAGGAACATTCCTGTAGTCTTGAGGGAGTCTCTAGGCCTGTCTGTAAATCCTCTCACCTTCACCGATTTTTGGAATCTTTTTCTCTTTTAAAGTTAGGACGTGGAAAAGACTTCAGTCATTTAAAAAGGATTTTACATTTAAAATGCTTTTCAAGTCTGTGTTACACTTTCTTAGGACAGGATGTTGGTGAGTTTTCCCAAGACGTGCAGAAAGAGTATTTACAGCCTATATTTCATATAGAGCAAATATGGATTTTGTAAAACAGGGACAGAAAAATAAAGGGCACAGGTTATTTTCCATGTGATTTGCTATCCAAACTTAGCAAAAACCTTCTCTT
>NW_010286953.1:5961-22742 GCF_000700745.2 Antrostomus carolinensis
CAGCACTCTCCCCGGGACAGCCTGTCCACACAAAAGCCCTGTCTTTGAACTGTTTGGGAGAGTCAAAAGACATCTCATTAAGGAGGTTTCTCTCCTTTTACCTGAGGCCATGTTTGTTTTAGGTAAGTATTCTTTAGGAGTTCAGATAAAGGAGGGGCTGGAAGACCCAGGCGAGTGCCCAGCCTGCCACAGGCTTCAGACCATCCTATGCCATGGAGGGTGCAGGCGCAGGTCTCCCGCTCCAGGCTGCGGCGGGCCACCACTCCCGGGGCGCCTGGCAGCAGCGCCCGTGCCCAGCCCGGCCCAGGGAGCACCCAGAGAGGTAAGGCAGCACACGGAGACCTTTTTCACCAGCCTTCCTTTCAAAACTCTGACTGTAAGTGTCATTTGAATGTAATGATTTCGGCATTGGATAGACAACGGAAAACAATTTCCAACTTCAGAAATAAAGGGCAAAATATGTTTCTGAAAGTGTTTCACTTGGAACTAGTATTTTATTTCTTTTGCTGATATTTTATCCTGTTCACTCAAATATTTCAGAACTTACCTATAAAGGGAAGTATATGAAAATTAAGGTTGCGATAACTGATTTATTATTTTTTTAAGTTTATTTACCTTTTGCACCTGAAAAGACTTTTCCATTTCCCCAGCTGTATGGATCAGCTACACAGCAGCAGAGATGGAAAGTACCGGATCCATAATTGTAGTCCCTGCCACCAAACAAAAGGCAGATGTAGCATCCACCACTGTGTATGCTCTCTTCAGCTAATTAGATCAGATTGCCCATGTCAGTTCAACGCTGGAGTTGCTCACTCAATAAATAACCAGCCACTCAGTGATGACATAGAATTTAGACATACTGTCAGAGAAGAAGGGTTACTTTTTATTTTGTAGGAGTGCTGCATAAATAAAAACATTTCAGTATTAATTACATCATTATTTGGAGTTCAATGCAGTCACTTTGAGCTCTGAAATCTTACAGGGAAATGTCACTTTAGTTAAAAACGTGCAAGCCATTGTTGTCTTTACCTAATCAGATTGTAGACAAAAGACAGACTAATACTGCTATAGAAATCAGGTTTAACAAATCAAAATGCATTAAAAAGAAAAAAATAATGTTATTACAAAAGATGTCAGCAGAATCTAACAAAAGGAGCTGTACTGTACAGATATTACCACAAAGAATTAACTGTGGGAGCACTATTCTATCTTAATCTTTCAGCAGCCCTGCTTTATGGAGGCCCTGGATGCCCACAGCAAGAGATGATGAGATGACAAAGAATCAACAAATGGTGTGTCTAAATTCTGGAGAAAATAACCCTTATAGAAAACAGCTGCAGAAATTGAAACTATTTGAGCACAGGAAGTGAGGCTTCATCATCAATTCATTTGTTCTTTCAAACATTTCTTCATTGGGAGAAAATATCATTCAAATTACAATGTTCTATCCATGATAATGGTTAAGAGTATCTGTAACTTTGTATCAGATACAGAATCGTTATCAGTTCTTAAAGAGCTGCAGAAAGCACTGCTTACTAAAATAGCCCTTATCTAACAGCAGTTTTTATTGGCTTAATTCCAAAAAGAAGAATATCCTCAGTTTCAAATTTTCAGGCCTAGTCCGTATGTGGTATTTTGTATATTGGGGGAGTTTGAGTGAAAATGACTTTAAGATGAAATTTAAAAAACATACTTTCAGGTGCACAATTTCATTGATTGGTTTTTGGGAGGGATGTTGCTATAACTAAACCAGCTAGGAAATCAACAGAAAATTAGATTTTGAAGTAGCTCTTACTGCCAAGTGCCTTTGAAAGGCACCGTGATTATTAGTTTTACTTACTCATGTAGGAAGATTTGTTAGGCTCAACTGAAACACATTAATTGTAGGTCCTGACGCTGCAAACTTTAAAATTGTATTGAAAAGGTCCAACTCCCATGCTTAGTTTTAAGCCCCTCATAAGGTTTTGCAGCATCCAATCCACAATTACATCTTCAATTTTTTACCAAAGGCTCAGCAGGTTAAGACAACAACTCTCCTTCATGTAAGTTTTTAAAGACTCACAATTTCTACTGTTTTCAAAGACATGCAACACTTTTTTCACATTGTACTTTCTGTCTGCTGAAGATGGAGGCTGTAGCTGTACAGATCTGAGGGAGTGCCACACTCCTCCTGACAGGCACCTTGAGGAAGCCTGTGGAAGAACATCCTTCCCAGCAGAGTTCCAAGCTTTGCAGAGGCACAAGTAAATTTGCTAAGGATGAGAGTTTTACTCTCAGGAGAGCACCTGTTCACAGTGATTATTTCAAGAAGCTAAGGTTTCTGAAATCAGGAAATTGTGGTTTATTACTGAGGTTATGCTTTTGTAGAAAGTTTTATTCAACCAGCTCAAAAGTTTTAATTCACACTTGGGCTTCTGCTCATTTGTATGAGAAAAACAAACCGTGTATGAAGTTTTCCACATCCATGCTAACAGCCTGGCATTGTTTCAAGCCAAGTATGAGAGAAACAGTTGCTTTTTATTTTTTAACATTTCTCTTTCCTGACAGAAGCTTTTCAGATCCTTCTCATCCATACCTTATGGCCCGTCCACACTGCTTCAGCATCCCCGATGCCTCTGTAGCTCGAGAGGTACTGAGGGCTGAAGGAGGGATTTAGGAGCCCTTTCATACGCTTTTTAACAGGGTCACGACAACTGAGGAAAGCTGCTTGGATACTTTGTGTGGTGCATAGGTGGGAAGAGGTTCTTACTAATGCACACCTGCATCCCCCAGCTGTGACAGGCAAGAGCTGTCTTTCTCAGTGAAGTTACTGCGGTTTCTAGCAGAAGGCCTTCAAAGATGGGCTGACCACAATGCTTTTGCTAGTTAGTTGCATACATACAAATGCCAATGCTTTACAGATCAGTAGACACTCCAAACACTGGCAAGTGAAACAAACAAAAGTTTTGATATCCTCTGTGTAATTAAAAAAAAATGTTTAGAAATATACATATAAGAATCTAACCTGAGAAACTGAAAGATGCAGAGCAAAGCACTAAAAAAGGAAAGTACTGGTAAAAAAATTTAAACTATTAAATTTACCTGTGTTGCCAAGAACATGTCTTACAATATATTCTATAGTTACCTACAAATAATATACTTTTCCTTATATAAAAAGTAAAACTTTTCCTATTACCTAAATTCACATACTTTGTTACTGACAACCAAAGAAAAGCCATGAAAAGTAATTTAAAGTTACTATTGCCATATCTACAACATAATACAAATTAACACTGAACATCTGCTGTATACAAGCAACTGAATTAGATTTTGCAATTAGTTGACTTTTATCAGAATTGCTTTTCAGAAATGCTGTATTGTATTCTGAAAAGAAAAAAAGCATATAATGTGTGTTTAATCAGTATGTATTATTACATATATTATTATTACAAAATAATATGTATTCCAAAGAGAAGAAAATACAGGTCAAAAAAGATAAAAAAAGACTTTTATTTTTAATATGAAAAGAGCAAATTAACATATGGTATTTAACATAAGTATTATGATCACATCTACAATATTCAGCCAGATCAGGAGTTCATTTTACTAGGTACTGCAGAAACAAAGTTAATTAGTCTCCTGATTAAACACAAAAAAACCCTTCAACAAAACCCTAACAGCGTGAAGATAAATAATTTTGGCTACAAGACAAGGAGGTGGGTATGAGAGAAACATGCCAACATAAAAGGTACAGAGAGAACTCTATGAGACCCCTTGCTCAGCCCGTAGCCCAAGGGCTTTTTGGGGCCCACCAAAATATCCGTGCTGAAGCCTGTTTCCTCTGAAAGAGAGATTAATTGCTCTGGCAGTGTCAAAAGTCATCTCTGTCTGTTCGTGACAGAGTGGACAGTTTCTAGTTCCTGTTCACTAGACCTTCTAGTATAGCAAAGCTAAATTTGCCTATTGTATGCAATATTAATTTTACAGCAAAAAGAAGAAAAAATAAGTCTTGTTTTAAGATACAGAAGAGAATCCATGCCTACAAGATGAAGTGATAGGGCTCTGACTTGGGAGATGCTTCCATTTTACATTCCGGGTTTATAATCATAATAGGATTTAGTAAGGTTAACATTTGCAAATTATTAGTTTTTATTGTGAACTTAATTTGAAGGAATTTATTCAGTCCTAATTTTAATTTTGATGTTTAAAATATATTTTTGCTACCTACTTTGTTGTATAAAAAATGCTTGGTTTTTTATTGATGTTTGCATAGAGATATGAGATGCCAGGCGTCTCTTGATTTTACTCTTTGGGCTCAATGTGCTTGGGTGATCTTTGGTTACAATTAAGCTTGCCGGCTGAACCTTCCAACTCCAAACTGCTGGTTAGTGTAGTTAAAGAGATATTTTATAAAATCCTAACCTCCCAATCATTTAAACTGATTGAAAACCCCTTTTTTTTTTTCTAATCACTGAACTTCCATTTCCTGGTGTTACTAGCTCAGAAGTCTCTATAAATATTCCATAAGAACTTAAGCAAAATGTACAATACTGCATGGCTTTATGTCTCATAAAATATCCAAGTTCAAATGCTTTGTTAAATATGCTACTATGGGCAGATTGTGGGCACATATATTCTCTGAAGCATGCTTAGGGTAAAACAACATGCAGCACAGCAAACAAAGCAACATTACTGTAGAATTTCACAGTTACCTGTAGAAGAAAAAAGTGAAATCTTATTTTTCAGCTGATTCTAAATAATATGTCTCTTTACAGTCAGAACTGGATGGCCAACTAACAAATTTTAGACCAAAAGGAGCCCTGGGGTTTCAACATCCAGTGAGGTGAGTTAAACCCGATCACTTGATACAGGTAAAGTGACACCTTCCAAGACAAGACATATTCCTTCTCAGGTGAAGTATCAGTTTGTCTCTGGAGTCTCTCTTTTTAGTAGCACAGTTTAACTACTCACCGGACTCGACAGATTTTTATCCCTCCACAAGGAAAGATGCCCATGCTGAACAAAACCTGAAAGAGTATGCTAATAACAAAGCTAAGGAAAAAGCAATCTTAAAAGAAAGAATGTTCTTCTGCCTCATCTAATTTATATTTACATTTATTAATATGATAACAGACCACAAAACCCAAATAATTAACATGAACAGCTGCTAATAGAATGAGACTTGTTACAGATCTGTGTTGAGCTTGCTTAAATTTGCTCTTGAATAAAAGCTAAACTCCAGGTAAAGCTTTTCTTGTGCTTGGGGGATTGATAAGCATTTCCACCAACATTTGGATTCTTTAAGGCTTAGTGATTAGAAACTCCTGATGTGGACTTCTGTTTAGAGAAAAAATAATGGAATATCCCTCTTCTTTACAAACACCTGTTTTTACAAAAGTTGTAGAAGCTTAAATTCTGTGTGACCTTTATCCCTCTGTCAAATTTAACTGAAAATTGGCCAAAGTAGAACCAGGTAGAAGCAAAGTAGAGAGGAAGTGATGTATATACATATGCACACAAAAACACATACATATGTACACAGACCACACAAATTTTGCTTTAGTGAGAACGCAGATGAAAACCTGACATGTAAATTAAGCCAGTATGCTTAAGATTTCAATATAAAACAATATGAATTTTGAAATAAATCTCAGTGTACACCTCCTCCTCTACCTGGAGACACACAAAACAAGATCAACCTCCATGCAACAGGCAATCCACCCCAGTCTTAAACTGATGCTTTAATCTGAATTCCAGAATCCCAGAACATTGCTCAAATGTCCCTTACTCACACAGGTCACCTCCATTCCAAACTGTGCTAAAAACCAAACCGAACCATCTCAAGCACACATCATTGCCCTGGCAACACTTTATTAGGGTGGCATCTTAGATAAATCCAATACACACTATGCCCAAAGCCACTGAGGTAATTTAAAATCAACAGTACCTTTTAGTTAGCAACTTTTATTTTAAAATGCAAGAAACCTTAGGACTTTACTTTCCAAAGAAAGATAAAAATAGGTTTTAATACTCAGCTAGGTTAGCTGTGAAAGCATCACATAGTTTTACTTTTTCTCTTAAAATATGTTTTCTTATTAGACTTTATTTGCCCAAGTCCAAATCCCAAAAGTTTCTTAATAACATCGGAGAGAAGGTTCTGGCAAGTTTTCCTGTACAAGCTACAATTCACTTCTACAATGATGATGCTAACTCTGAGGAAGAAGAAGAAGAAATCAGTTCAGCCTAATAATGAACAGTGGTCAGCCTTGAAAAACACAAAATAAAAATAAAATAGTCAAGAGGTAAAAAAGGAACTGTCACAGACATATGGACAAACATCTGACTGAACAAAGAAATACATCAAAGCTCGTAAGAAAACTATTTATAACTATCTTACTAAGAAGAATGAGTCAATACAACTGGAAACTAAGAGGAAATCCTTTTGTGCTTTGAGAGACTTGGAAATAAAACTCTGAAGCTGAACAAAATATGATAATATTTTAAATTGAGTTTGTTTAAGTAGCGTGAATTAAGAACATTAAGAGCACTGTACTTAGGTGCCCAGTATTTTTTTACATTGCAGTCTCGATAAAATGAAAATGGGATTGATTATGGGGCAAAATAACAACGTACAGCCCTAAAATAACCTAAAGTCTTTGAAACACAACATTTTTAAGAATTTAAGTAAGAAATGATTCAAAATGCAAAGGCTGTTGCTTCTTGGCTCCATGGGGCATGTTTATTCTGATATATATGCTGTATGACAAATGGACCTAATCCATTTCAAGAGAGATTGCAGTATAACTCCCTGTCAAGACAAGTTCTAAATGACAGTCGGGATATTTTCTGGGGTCCTGTCATTCTGTTATTAGCAGTTTTCCCCCCTCTAGTCAGAAAAGTGCCTTTTTGTCAGTCAGAAAAAAAGTCAGCTTTGATTAAAAACTATGATTTAATTTAATGACACATTAAAATGTAGATTACGTGCTACCTTTGTTTTCGTCTTCATCACAACATTCAAGTCCTATTTCTATGGCTTTGTGTGCTTTAATCTATGATTTTAACACAACTGACCTACTGTTGATTCCCATCTAGTGCTGTTTGGATGTGCATCTTACTACCTTGGTATTTCTTTTAAAATGCCATTTAGGAAGACTTAAGTTACTTATTTTCATAAGCATCTTTATGTTATGTACAATGTAGACACATTTATTCAAACACTGTTATTCAACTAGGAAAAACTGTTTTTTCAGTACAGTTTATTTCATTCGGAGAATTGGTATAATCTGTTGTGTTTAACCTTTTGTTTGCATAAATTGTGTATGGTCAGACAGTTTGCCAGTACTTGTCTTGCTATGACAGCATTTTAAAATTAGCTCAAGGATTAGCTACTTGGCCCCACTATGTTTCAGAATTATTATGCTTCAGGTATCTTATCTATTACCAAAACTGCCATAGCTTCCCCAGAGACAAGGCAAAGGCAGAATCCAAGATTTTTGGCCTTTTCTACACTGCTATTGGTGATGTAGACAAGGTCAGAGAGTTGTAAGAGCCACTTAAAGTGTGTGTCAGATCTTCCTTGTAGTACAATGTACTGTCAAACAAAGCGAGTGTTATAAATTCTAAGTCTAGCAAAATAGGATTCCAAATGAATCAACATATTGGAATGGAGGATTTTTTAAAAAATCTCCATTTACAAACTAAAAAGATCTATTAATTAAATTTACACAAAGAGACAGCATCCTACAATATACAGAATTAGCAAGAACTAGTTGAAATTTTAAACCCTGGTGTGACACATTAAAATTCGGCTTTTACATTTCACTCATCCATCATCTCCACATCCTCACTTCCCAACATATGGAACTGAAATACAGACATTTTAAAGGTCTTTCACTTCTCTCACAAGACATCCTAAAATTATTTTTGCGCCAGCTTCATCATTATTTATTAAGTACATAGCCCAAACAAACAGAAAAGTATCCAAGATGACTGAAGAGGTCAGCGATGACATATTCTCTAGCGGTCAAATTATTGTACATTAAGCTTCAACTTCTTCCTTGTAAGAAGGACTAGTTATCTATCAATGCTCAGCTGAGTTCACTCCCAACATGTGGAGTTCTGCACTCACCTCGACTCCTGAGCAGGGCTTTTTCTTACCTTTTAAGACACCTCTATGTGCATCCGTGCTGTCACTTTAATCTGTGCTGTGACACAAACCACTCTGGTGACTGCTGAATTGCTCATGGCTTCAGTGAGGTTTACTGGAATCTGGAGGGGTGTGTTGAGGGAACCATCTCCATCCCCTATGAAAACGGCAGCTACCCCCCTCACAGCACAGTGCTTTCTAGCACACACACTGCACTGAAGAGCCATTTGCCTCACACAGACACTGTCACCGTTTAAGGATATGTTATGTAAAAGGAACACTCTGTTGATTCTTCCTTGCGAATCCTTACCTTTCCATGAGATCACGCTGCCTGCTACTTCCACCTTTACAAGCTTTTCTGCCTGCTCTGCAGACACCCAGCAGTGGGCTGTGGTTACTCTTTAGAAAAGCATCGGATGAGACCAGTGCACGCTTGCAGACACAGGTGCCCAGCAAGAGCTGCTGTTACTCTTGTTGCAGGATAGCAATGAGGAACTAAAATCTGCAGGATCACATGACACAAACGAAGGCCAGCTTCCATTGCAACTGAGACTGATCTTCCTGCATTAAGGAGAGATTTTGAGATGGAGGAATTAGCATCAACAGGTGGGACTATGTGTTGACACTGAGGATTAGTTATTAACTCCAGACAAAAACCTTCAAAAGCTCTATCTGAAAACATGTCAACTGCAGCTTGGATGGCCAGAAGTTACCATGTTTTCAGAAAGACAGAGCTTTTGAGGATCTGTGTCTGGAGTTAATACCCAATCTTCAGCATCAACACGTCATCTTCCAGGCACTCACTCCACTTGTGTGGAGCTTTGTCATTCTGACCTGTACTCTCACCAGCTAGTGGTCAACTAGTTTGGAGTGGCAAGTGGCTCACTGAGATCCGTGGAAAAGCTTCCTGGACAAGCACCAGCAGAATGCCAGAACACCACCAGGTTCCAAGTCAATTTTTGGTTAGTGAAGTCTACTGAATATTTTGAGAAATGGAAAGCATTGGTTTCAGTGCACTATTTTCAGAAGCGTTGGCAAAGAACCTTTGGTCAGCAGAAGCAGCTTCAGATGGGGTAACTAGTAAAACAAACAACACGAGAACAGGTACAGTGTAGACAGTGGCCATACACAATAACAGAATTACCGCACCAATACTGGATGGGGCATCTTATTCCAAGTTTCCTGTAATATCCATGCAGAATCTGAACATTTTGAACTTGTCCAGAATTTGCAGACCTACAGCAAAGCAAATAGGACAGTAGCTCTGTTAAAAATATTCCTAGGCAGAAAAGAGGAGTAGTTTTAGACAAATGCTGGAGGTTTGGAAATCCCAGACAAGTGGCTACTCAATAAATGCAGATAGACTACCCAGAATGCGAGCCATAATCTGCTGTAACCCGGAAAATTATATTCATACTTGACATGAACACAATAAAGAGAAAGGCAGGGGGAAGGATGATCAAGTAGAAAGATTACACAAACAACAAAACAGATCAGACCTTTTCAGCCTGGAAGTCATGATTGGGTATATAAACATAGTCTTTAACATCTTGAGCGGGTTGTAGATGGTGGAGAATGATTGGACATCAAATGAAAATAGTGAGCAGTGCGTTTAGAACAAAGGGAAGCACTTAACCCAACTTGTAATTACGCTGTGATGTTGTCAAAACTAAGAGTTTACCTACTTACAAAAAATAAATGAAAGGTTTTCCTAAGAAAAATGCAAAGGTACAACATCTTGCTCAGAAGTTTCACATTGCTGCAGGTTGGGGAAGCATTCTCAGGAAACATTACTAGCTTCTTGCACTGATCTTTGTTCTTACTACGATAGCAGGCACTATTAGCCAATGCCAGAGGCAGGATATTAACTATATTTATCCTTGGTCTCCCACAAAACAGCCATGTTAATGTTCATAAATGGGCTACATCCTGGATGCAGCAGATGTAGCTATAATGACATAAGCAAGTGCTGCTACAAATCCACACCTCTGAAACACACACACACACAAAAAAAATTGAGAAGTATGTTCTTTAAGACAGTAGAACAGACACTGTTGTTAGAAAAATACAATTGGAAAATGGATTACAGTCTTACCAAAGGCTGTTAGGAATATCAAACTAAATAATCCTGCACACCTGCTGAGGTCTACCAACATGGTATTGTAAACCATAAACTGATTCCATTTCTCAGTCTCTGCTACACATTCCATTTTGTTTCCCCTGTATTGTCAAATTCCATTTTCAATTTAAGGTAATACTACTGTACTATTTACCTCACTGGTAATATTTAACTATGGTCATTAGAGGAAGCGAAAACTCTATTACCCTTTTCCCATCAAGCCAGCATTTTTTTTTTCCACTAATAACTATCTTTTCATGTTACAATGTCAACATACCTTATTTGCACACTGAAATAAAATATGCTTGCAATCCCTTACCAGTTTGTTAATAATTAAGAGAAGACGAAAAGTGAACTAATATAGCATCTCTGTGACTCAACTGCAGTTAACTTTCAGTTTTCAGTTCTGGTTTGTTGCTTCATCTGCAATTCGACCTTGCTAAGTTTTCAGTGACCTTAGAATCATCCATCATTTACAGGAAAAAGATAACAAAGGATCCCCAAATAATGACTTTATCGTGAGCTTACTACTTCAAAGACTAGAAACACAGCATTTTACAGATTAAGTTGTTGGCTCAGGATCTCTGTTCCACAGAACTTCCCTTAGTAGTTCAACAGCTGTAACATTTCCAGCAAATGCTACCTTTTGATTTCCCCTGTCTAAAATTATGACAGTAAAAGACAAGTTAATGTTCCACTGGTATATGAATGCTGGAGAGGTATCCACACAACACCTACAATTTTATATTCCTATTGTATATACTCATGTGAAAAATCAAAATTAAAGTAACTTCATAAAACAGTCTTAAATTCTACTTCTATGTTCTTTTAAGACAAGCACCTGAAGGATTCATACATCCAAGGGAAGTATATTCTTGCATGACAAAGTTTGTTGAGCATTCTTTCTAAATATGATGCAGTAATAATTTAGATTAAAAGAACTATCATGGGAACTAATTTTTTCTAAACTACATTTATACTGAAAGAATAATAACAGTAGCAGAGCTAAATTGCCACAACTGAGAACAGGCAATCTTCACAATAGTGGTTTTATGAGCTCTAGAGACAAAATCCACCCAATTCACTGAAATATCTACTGTTTAATTACACTCCATATAATTATGATTTCCAGACTGGGTTAATCTATCAGCTGCTTTTAGCAGAAGGCTGAGAATTAAGCTGATAGATAAACTGCACAACATACCAACAAAATTTACTTTGGCAATCTCTCTGTAAGGAAATTGGCAGAACAAGACCGAATGCTTCCAAAACTTTCTCCTCGGTTCAATTCATGAATAGAGGGAGAGACACAAAACACCCCATTCATCTTGGCTGTTTCAGAAGTGACTGGAAATCTAACAGTACAGCAGCAAGCAGGACTTTGCATTAAACGTTTTAGCCATTCAGACTCAAGTGCCCATGGAAAAGCTGCATTATGGAGCAAAATATATTTGCACAAAGTCATTTATTAAATATTCTGTTTGTAAGTCAGAAATACTTTATCATTTATGCCCACAAATGAAATTGAACTCCATAGAAACTGCCTGCTAAAAAAATAAAGTACTCAAAAAGCCTTTTTCAAAAGAGCTTTAGAGGTGAGTTTCTCATTGTACCTGAAGGTGGGAGCTTCAGTAGGAATGTGAATGAAGTATTAGAGAAACACTGTATTAGGGCAAAGATGTCATAGCTTCTTATCACTCTTATAAAACGGAATTGCTACAGATACAGCCACGCCATGGATCTGTTACACCCTCTGGGACAGAAATCTGGAGCAGAGGAGAAGATGACAACTCAAACACTATTTAGACTATCTCACCATTACCTCCATTCCCATGTTTTGCCAGAGATGGGAAGTTCAGTGTTTCTACAGTTATGACCTTTTCTCTTCAGTAAGGCATGTTTTTTGGACTAACTTTGCCTGATCTAACTTACAGCATCTTCAGGTTCACTAAAAAGAACAACAAAACCTATTAGTATTACTTTACCACCATCTTTCCTTGTAGACACTTCAGCTGCCCTTGGTGGCAGAGCTGCATTTTTAATGTTTACAGACCACCTGGCACAGGGGTGTACCAACAAACAACCAGAGTATCAGACAGTGATCTACACTATGGAACTAAATTGTACCTCCATTTTTCCTGCTCCTACTCTCAGAAAAGCTTCAGGCACTCTACCTGCATTGCAGGCAGTATCAGCCTTCCTGAGTTGGGCCAATTTTTAACTTTACAGAAATGTTGCCTGCAGCAACAGTATAAATATTTAATATTACAGCTTACTGATTTACATGAGGGGGTCTTTGATCGTACTTACTGATATCTGAACTTTTGCCACAAAAAAATGTAATGGAATTTGTTACTCACCGCTTAGCCTATTCTCTCTCCCCAGTCACAAACAATTGTTATTTTAAGCATCGTCAAATCACGCTGACAGTATTCCATAGCATGCTCAAAAGTTTTTTAAGATGGCTTGTACACTTCAGAATGCTTTAGGTAACAGCAGAAGTATACCTGCGTATCTCAAGGAGAAAGACAACTCCATTTTACTATGGCTGAAACAAGTTTTTTTCACTTGGCAAGTGACATCACTTCCATGCCAACAGACTGAAATAAAATTTCAGATGTTGTGTTTCTTTTTCTTTCCTTTTATTATTCCAGTCATCCTATCTGTTGGAACAGTAAACACACACACACAAAATTGTGCTAACCTTTTACTCATATGTGTTTGCATATTTTACTCCATGTGCTTTATACCTTTGAACTTCACAACAGAGCATTTGCCTCTCTTACTATATAGCTCCCTGCTGATCTCAATTAAAGTGGCAAAATACTTCATAGAATGACAGAATGGTTTGAGTTGGAAGGGACCTTAAAGACCATCTAGTTCCAACCCCCCTGCCATCAGCAGGGACACCCCCCACTAGACCAGGTTGCTCAAAGCCTCATCCATACTGTCACTTCTGTTAGTGCTTACAATAAAAAAGAAATTATGTGGATACACAAAGAATTTAGCTCCTCTGCTATTCATATATTCACACGATCTGTGCTGAAGCCTCCAAGCTTTTGGCATTCAGTATAGTGCAATGGAAAAGACCAAAATCCAAGATAGTTTCCCTTTTTCAATCATTTCCATTACTCTATTCCCAAAGTTTCTCTTTCAGTACTTCTCAACTTCAAAATCATAAACACATCATCTGTGTTGTTACTACCCTTCCCCTTACAGCCAAGATGGAAAGAAGAGACGCATAAATTTGGCAACCACAACTCTATTATTTCTTTCGGCATACAACCTTTTCACTTGAAACAGTGCACCTTTGTAATTTTTTAATGACATGTTTACACACACATTAATTCAAATACCATTTGGTTGGAACCTGTCTTACAAGATTATGTTTATAGCAGGATGTGTAAAATACCAGCAAGCTCCAATAGCATATAATCACAGAATGGTTTGGGTTGGAAGGGACCTTGAAGATCATCCAGTTCCAACCCCCCTGCCATGAGCAGGGACACCTTCCGCTAGACCAGGTTGCTCAAAAATAAGGAACTATATGATAAAAAATGCAGAACAATGCCAGAAGCTGCATTAAAAAGCATGCCTGAAGTTTCACCATTTGGTGTATTTCAGCAGGGACAATGCAGTCGGTCTAACTCTACTGGTTATTACTGGCTGTGCTAAAACAACATGCCATCAGTAAGTCAGAAGGGTGAAAATGAGGGCAAATTTAGGTTTTTACCTTTATTTATTAAGTTTTTCCTCAGTCTCTGAGAAGAATGGAAACCTGATAGCCAGCCTTTGAAGAGGTCTGTTTTGTAAAGAAAGGCATTACTAGCAACACAGTTCAATCATTTCAATTTTTTTTTATTTCCTGATGGTATCTAAGGCAAAATCTCTATAAATTCCACTAAATAACTATAGCTGTAAGTGTGCTGTATATGTACAAAAGGCAGAATCTCCCATCTCTTTACTGGCAGAGCCGCGTATCTTTTCCTTAATCGCAGTCATAGGCAAGACCGTGTAAAGATGGATCCCAAACATCTGCAATTCCCTACAATACATTTATTAGCCCACATACACTGTGTTACCTGGTTTTATTTTGAGCACAGAGGCAATTTCTGAAGTGTCAAACGTTACTTCAAAGTTGAAGAAAAGGTCACTACAGTGTCTTTGAAGCACCGCTACAGAGTAGTGACAGAAAAGCAAAGATTGAGTTTCATGCCTGCAAGTTTTACTTAAACAAATAGCCCCAGTTTGCTACTCATTTAGGTGCCTCTGTTAGTTTTCCCATAATTGTGAGGTCCGCAGTTAAATGAAATGGCAGATTCATCACTGATACAATCTTTGTCCAAGGTTTACAGTCCTTTAATTTGTTTGCTTTCAGGGCTTGAGGGCATTTTCCGGTAGCTTTTCTTTATCCTGGAGGGATTTGGGTATCCTTAACAGGGGACTAAATTAATCCTTACATCAAATCATACCAGAAACGTGGCCTTCATTCATTGTCAATTTAGAATTGAAAACGGAATTGCTTTCTCAGAAAGCAAAAGGAACGTAGAACACAGGCAGAAATTACACAGAAAAAAAGATTACAGTCAATACTTCAGTGTCTACAATGTGATTAGAGAATTAACAAAAGAATAAATACACCTTCATGTCTGTTGATCATAAAATCTTGAATTCACCCTAGGTATGGGTGTTTGAACACATAAATTAAAATTAATAGAAGGGGAAAATCATGGCGGGGAGGGGGGCGGAAATAATAACAACTGTGGGCAAACTAAAAACCAAAACATTTTACTAATTTACAGTCATTCAGCTTAGGTACAAATACTCACTCTTATGAAATGCCCCTAAACAACAATACACTTAAAATCTACTATTTCAGAACAAAATGTTGAAAAGCATTTTTTCCTTCATTAAGAAGGTATTTTTCTCCTACCTATAACAGGTAGCATAGTTTTTTTTCTTCATATGCAGGTGGAAAAAAATAGCCAACTACTAAAGTCTAGAGGACCAAGAAACTACAAGTTTCATATTCATAGCAGATTGATTATTACCAGGTGTTAAGACTTCCCACAGCAACTGATGGTTGTTTCGACTGATTTCTAAAGAACTGGCATAACGTTCTTCATACAAGTTTTCAAAAACTTCTTCTTATCTTTTAACGAAATAGTCATGTTTTTAACTAAGTTCTCTGCTGGTGAGAAGTTGGCTTATAGGCCTAAGAAACAATAATGAGGCTCTATTCATTGCTCTTTATAACCAAACTAAGCAACTAAGGACTACTGAAGATAATGGGGTTTGTGACTCTTGGAAGAAAGGAAATAAAAATTATGTCTTAGTGAAAGAAAACTCACTGTTTAAGAGACACCTGAAACGCTGCCGTAACAAGTTACTGCGCTTTGTGCTACAACCTAAATTATAATAAAATGTACCTGTGGGTTCCTGTTATTTCCAGAAATTTCCTTGAACTTAGTTCTCAGTATTCTTAAGAATGGTTAAAAAAAAAAAAAGTCATTACAAGTCTTGTTTCAGAAAATCTTCACAACCCACCTTCCTGATTTATCGTAATCTTGGTATTTTAATAAGCCTATCAATTTAAAAAAAAAACAAAAAAACTTTGCTGAGTAAAGAATTGTGTAAAGAAAAATGGACCACTATACACTTTTACCCAGAACAAATATTACAGAACCACAGAAAAATTGCTAACTTTAAACAAGTAAAAATTATCCACATTTTATTAATATTTACAAATGAAAACTGTATATTTACAATGTAAACACTTCAAATTAACATGTAAAAAAAAAAAGCCTCAAGTACTTGATTAGCAGATCATATTTTCTCTCCCTGAATTTAATGGGAAATAGAATTAAGCCACATCCAACTGCTATTTCTTCCACTCTGAGAGGGAAATTACAAGCAGAAATCTACAAGCACTAGAATGCTATTTGAAACTCACAAGGATGGTTAGATAATTTAATGTGGCATAATTGTCATACCAATGCAGGTTATTAAGGCACATGAATGATAATAAGATCAAGCCACCTCAATGAAACATGTTAATAGAAATTTAGTCAGAAATTCAGAAAAAAAAAAAAAGAGCTTTTTTCTACCAGCAGAAAGGGTTTTTTTTTCAGCTTGGGGAAGTTTTGATTTTCCTTATGTAACACTTCTACTAATGCTTTATTCAAACAGATCTGAATAATGACTATCTGCTATTGCAGATTGCTTTTTCAGGAAGGAAGAACATTCTGTTTACTTCACTGATGGGAATATCCCTCAATGCTGGAATTGCTTCTTCTTGAAATTTCTTCTGTTGCTGCTTTTTTGCATAGTTGTCTACAGGAAACAACGAGAATATTCCATGTATTAAAGATTTTTTTTTTTTTTCCAAGAAATGTTATATAATGCAACATTGTATAAATTTAGCTACTGTAAGTGATGCTGAAAACCCCATCTTGCTGAGGTATAATGAGATGGTCACCAGAAATACTTTATCATCAACATATATTAGCAGAGCCCTTGAAGAAATCAACCCTACCC
>NW_010286953.1:22779-26054 GCF_000700745.2 Antrostomus carolinensis
TGCTGTATGACATTAAAGCATAATTACCCAAAGATAAAAGAACAAACAAACAACCCCCCCCAGAGTGAATAGTTCAGTCTCTAGTTTGAACACTTTGTACTAGGATTTCCACTGAGAGATGCTGTCTACCTCCCCTTTAGCTTGGTGCTCGTTCGCATCACTACACAGCAACCATTCCTATAACAGCACAAACATTTTTACAAGTGGACTTTGAACACAATTACAGAACTCCTCCCTCTGAAAAAGAAAATTTTAAAATACAGTAGTTTTTCAAACAGAGTAGGCCCGTCATCCCACCAGCCATACAGCCACACAAACTCTGGGGTTGACACCAGATGAGAGAGTGACATCAGAGAGTGAAAGAATAGCCAGGAGCACAGGGATGACTAAATGGCAGTTCTGGACAGAAGCAGAGGAGTAATGCATTTGAACTACAGCCTTGACTTCTTTTTTCCCTTAGCAGTTCAGGACAATGTAACGTAGTTTGTTAAAACAATGCAACCTCAGCAGCCTTAGCAATAAGTATCTTTCTTGCCAAATTTTAGTGTCTGCATTTTTTCTAACAAAAACAGCCACCTGAAAATAGTGGTGGAATTCCTCGTGCAGAGGAAGATGTAGCTGCCTGGAGAATGTTATGAACGCCTAAAACACGTCTCCTTGGCTGGAGTAAATGCTACACAAAAGTTGAAAGAAAAACTGAATAGCAGCTTTTTTTAGACAGGAAATTACTAACATATCTGATCAGGTCTCAACACTGCAGCATCCTCCTTTGCACCACCTTGACTCTGCATGCCTTCCCACTTCTGCCACTGCCAGGTAGATAGATACTCACGCCCTTCTTCCCACAACACTTGTCACTAGTCTGCAATGCAAGGCACATGACTGGGAGAGCTCTATATGCCCAACCCCTGTTCCTCTAATGGTGTCTGTTTTACTAACAAAGTACACTTTACTAGCTGGAAACCACTGCCATAGGATAGCAAAGAGGAAAGAGTCAGGCTCATGGCAATCTCTTCACTCAACTACTTTAGTACTTCCAATAACTTCTTTTCTAGATCAAAGTATTTAAATGCTTAAAATTTGATTTATATTATGTATAGCTACATATATATAGATTTACAGAAATGATCAGTAAAGTATCAAAATCTTTAAAAAAACGATCAATAATATTACCTGTAATGGTATGTGTGGAGTTAAGTGGAGCTGTACTCATCATGTTAATACCAAAAAGTAATATATAACCAATTCCTATAGCAACTAGTAGGTATGCTGGCAAAGCAACTGCCCAGTACCTGAGGAAAAAGATTTTAAAATTTACATATTATCACAAAAAACACCAAATGATGTAACAGTTTTAATGTAGTGGTGGCACCCAGCACAAACTATCCAGGAGGAAAAGAAACAGAACTTCTGAATATGGACCCTGGTCCTTCCCAAGGAGATTACTGACTGCAGAGTCACTATAGCTAGTTTGGCATAAACAGCCAAATAGATTCCTTACAGAAGGTTTTTATTTTTTTAGTTACAGTTTAAAGTTTCCTGTGTTTTCATCAACAAATATCCTGGAAATAAAATGTCAAATCTATCATAAAACATTCAAATACTGTCTTTTGTTACACGATGAAAAATTTTCATCATAGTTACTTATCTACATAAAATAATGCTTCACAAAGACTACATTCCTTTATCATCAGGAAAAACTGGATCAAATACAAGACCACTATTTTAAAAAAAAAGTTTTGTTATTTGAAAATAATTAAGGGTGTCCTGTACTCACACACAGTTATGCTAAAGAGTTTAACTGGCCGAACTTACTTTTGAGGCCAGTACGTTAGTCCCAATGAGAAGAGCCAAGTCTCAGGAACATACGCCCAGATAAGATACAACACTGCACAAAAAAATTAAAAAATCATAATAGTACAACTGATACTGTTTTAGACTTCCTAAGTTTTAGAGCAATACTTCCCTACTGATACATGCTGAGCCAAGATTTTGCTTTTACACTATTTAAACCAAAACAGCTCTACCAAAACATTGTAGAATATGCCTCAGATACAAAACCTGCCCAATATGGGGGCAATGTTTTGTAGCTGGTTATATGATATAATTTTTGTATGTGTTTTAACATTTAGTTTCTGATTTCCTGTGTAGACAGACAAGAATTTCTTGCACACTGAACTGCAGAACAAAAAACCGTCAGTAAAAGGATGCCAAATGACACTGAATGCAGAAAATTATTAAAGAAGAAAATGATCACATAGTGGGTCTTGACTGAAAGAAAAGTTGGCACAATTGCAGTGCTTGCATGGACCTGTTCAGAAAAATTTACTGGAAATACTTCCTGATTCTTGGCAAGTTCATTGTTTTCATGACAACAAAATTAGTACTGAGATATTTTGATCCCTAACAACAAATCCAGGGTAAGTTTTAACAAAACTTGAGATGAACAGGTTAGTAGTCAGTGACACAAGTGATGGAAGTGCAGTGGCTTCCTGCGAGATGAACAGAAGCCAACTTTAATTTCTACTTACTTCCCAAGTGTAAGTAAGACCTACAGGAGGATTCTGGTTTATTATCTGACTGCAGTATATTTGCAGCATCTTTTCTTGTGTTTAAAAAGTGTTCCCACCCTCTCAAGCCTCGGTCCTGTGCAGGCATGCAAGCTATCCCCAGCAAAATGCTAAAGCACCTGCCACACCAGCAAAGAAATGGTGGTATAACCCTAATCGTTTTTCACTGCTGTTGACCAGATTTGCCTAATTTCACCTCCCCCGTCAGTATGTGGCAGGGGAAGGTTGCACTACTATTATCTACAATGGTTACTGAATAGTGACAATGTATGCAAGTCAAATAAAAAAGTTACTAAAATGAAAGTGCAAAGAATTTAAAAAATAATTTTACTATGTGATGCTATGAAAGACCCATAATAGGGTTAAAGACAGAGAAAACATGAGGAAATCACCGAAAGCAGTGACGGATCTTTGCAACAACTGGTAGGTGTGGCAAGTAATGGTCACCCAGTCCCTCACCAGCACCGTGGCAACAGCTGGTGGAATACGATTTTGCCCTTTTTCATTTGGTTTAATGAGAATTACATTTCTCTCGTAAGCAAAGCAACACTCTTCGGTGAAGCATTCGGTACCCGGCATACTTACTAAAGCCAAACCACGATCCTAAAAAAAGAGCAAATCCATATATTGCCCTTTCTGGCAACGGGGCTGGAGAGTTTTCAACCATACTGGTCTCTTCCCTTTAACTTCGGGGGAGGAGAGGGG
>NW_010286954.1:0-5897 GCF_000700745.2 Antrostomus carolinensis
TCGCGGTGAAGACCAGAAGTGCCTCCGTGGACAGAGAATGGGGGCCCGTCCCTGCTCCTGTCCCCGGCTCCGAGGGGGCACCAGGCTGGTCGCCAGCATTGCCCGGAGCTGATCCCTACTCCGGCACTGCCCACTGTGGGGACCTGAGACTTGTAACTCGTGACTGATCCACGGCAGCACCAGGAAGCGCTCGGGGCAGTGTGGTCACGGCCAGAAGGGCGGAATGGTGGAACTGGGGCGGGTGAAGCGGTGGCAGAAGGTTTCGGCATCACGGATGGGATGCTCCTCCTGCTCCGCTGCAGCGCGCTGTGTAACTGCGAGTACGGCGCGGCTTGTGAAGCGGTTTGATGCCGTCAGAGGGAGCAGGTTAGAATCGCAGGGTGACTGAGGTGGGCAGGGACCTCCGGAGGGTTCCTGGTCCAACCTGCTGCGCAGTCCAGGGCCAGCTGTGAAGCTGAATCACAGTAAGATAGAGTTGCTCAGGCCTAGATGTCTAAAGACCACCGAGGGAAGTGATGACTCCAGCTACAGGCAGACTCGTTAGATGACACCTGACAGAAGAGATCTGGGCTGGAAGAACCAAGGTGAGTAAAGTTAGCAAACCAGCTTTAGCTGTAATCTGCCTTGACCCTAATGGCCTAGAAAATTAGGATTACAAAAGCTTTTCTAGGAAGATTAATAGAAAAAATAGTATCCACTGGTTTAACCGTACCATTTACAGGCCTGGGATCTCTACCATAATGACCTGGAGTAACCTGGTCATCCCAAATTCATGTGAGAATGACTTTTGGCGAGCTATATGATTACACAGGAGCTGTACACCTTCAGTGCTAGGAGACCTACAGTAGCCTGTCCTGTTATTACTGCAGTAGCTCAAACTATAAGGCAGCTTCAAATTCAGGATGACTCTCACATTTCAAAAGGAATAAAGATTAAAAATAAAAATAATTTAAAAAAATAATCCCATGTGCTTTTTCCACAGCTCTCCATGAAGTCCTTTTACAGAGTCCCAAGCGCAGCCCCACAGCCTCAAAACAGCCTCTGTGCAGCCTCCCCCCTTGTTCGTCCAGCACAGGGTCTGGATTAACAGAAGATGTTGTCCCTCCTCTGGGAATCTCCAGCTGCCAGTTTCAGAGATTCTGCCCCAAACACCCTGCCAGCAGGAGCCCGGGCCGGCAGCACCACCTGGCCCAGGTCACCAGAAGCTGCCCCTGGGACTCTTGCAGTGGCTGTACATTAAATTGATTCCTGAAGCACCTTACAGCTTGTGTAAAAAGCAAGTCAGTCTTTTGGGTTTGGGTTTTTTTTTTTCAAATCTTGATTTCTGGAGACAATACTGAAAGTCCAGAAGGCCTAGGAGAAGCTATAGGGAGCTGTCTAAAGAAAGTAAAACATGAGCGTGAGATGAGAATGATCTTTGCATGCAGTTAGTTTCCTCAGAGTGTCTTATCCCTCTGAAACACTACCCTTGTAAGCAGAAAACACTTGGTTTTCAGCGGGAAGAAAGTTAGTTTTCCAGACAGACCCCCCTTGACTCTTGCAAACTGGTCACAATGACAGGTAGTGGTCAAATGCTTGTTTCAGTCATTGCTGTTTTCACACGTTCTTCAGGGGCACAGAAATTAGGCAGTGATTCAACAGCTTGCAGAAAACACACAAGTAGAAAGTCATTAAAAAGTCATTACTGCTGGGGTAACATGTTGAGTGTGAGTATTCCATGTCGAGTGTGTCACCTTCCATATTTTGCACCTCTGCAAGAAAAGGAACGAGGGAAAAAATGTAATGCTGAATTGTTAAGAAAACACTGACCAACCACAATCATATTGAACAACATGAAGAGTGATTTGTCCATTATTGAGAAGTGAATAATCTTGATTCTGAGATCATGGCCTATATCCCATGATATTTTGAATATTACTCAACATTTGTAGAATATCCTAAAAATACTTAGAGCAGATGGAAGGGCCTGAGTCCTTAACAGATTAAAACTGGCATCCAAAACTAATGCTTCATCTGAATGAATGCAGTTGACTTTGCCACGCTTACCCATTTTGCATTCACCACCGTGTTCAACAGGTGGGGCTCCCAGTGAGCAACAAACAAGAGAAGATGTGAAAACATCCACATTCCCGAGAGTCAAGCTCTTTATATCTGTCAGTAACTGACATTTCCCACAATGAGACCTAAAAAGAAAAAGAAAACCAAGCACTAGTTCTAGGAGTAATGAAGCCTGGTTTCCTCCAGCCTTGCATCTTATGGTCAGCTGCAAGGACTGCTTGAATCTTTTCCCACTGTCAGAGTTCTTTCCCATGTTATCTTCACAAGAACCTAACAAATCCACTAATGAAGTCCTCCTCGTCTGCCTAATCACAAAATTTGCCATTTATTTTTGTGACCTCCCCCTCTTTGCCAGTTTTGTTGAAATTGTCTTACAGGTTCACCAAAGTGGATGGACAGACACACAGCCTAACTGATTAGTCACTGACAAAGAATAATTGCACAGGCCTTTTATTCTTAGGCAAGTCAATTAAAAATCTCGCCTAAAGGATGCTAAAGCAGAGAGAAATGGGTGTTATTCAAATTTATCTGTATGAATTGTGGGATTTGAGTACATGGGGATGAATCACTCAACCTACCACTGTGCTTGTCACTAACTGAATCCCTTCGTGTCAGGCTCTTAAGAGGTCAAGGATTAAATGGAAACAAAGGTAACTTCTCCATTTTCCTCCTTTAGAGGTTACCATAACCAAGGCAGATGTGTGGGCAATGCTATGGAAATATTTACACTGTCTCTTGGCTCTGCAGTAGACATTCTCAGGACAGATGAAGAGAACTTGTGCCGCTAAGTGAAAGGCTGTACCTGGCCACTTCTTCAATGACTGTTGAAGCTATTTTTACATCAACCAGATTAATACACACTTACTGAATCTTCCAATCTAATAAATAATGCATATTGAATATATCAGAAATTCACAATAATAACATGTTGTAACTCTAGAGTAGGAATATGGTAGCAACAATACTTGCATTGCATTATATCACTACTTTGTATGCTTAATGACAGGATAGTTTCAAAATATGAGGATCAAACAGATTGGATGAGAGAGCTGAGGTTTGCCAAACTGGAAAGAAAGTTTCATTTTATAACTCCCATTAATGTCATTCAAAGTCCTGTAGCTAATTCACCTAAGAGGAAAAACTATGTATTTGTTTTGTCCAAAGTCAGGGGACCACATCAGGGATCAGGGTCCAATTGTGTTTGGTAGGTTCTGTACAAACAGAGAAAACAAAGGTTGATCCAGCTGCATAGAAATGGCTGGTTATGCAAAGGACAATCAAAATAACATACTTCTAGTCCAAAGCATGACCAGAACATCTAATTACTTCTTACTGTGTTGTGACTATTCCAGATGAAATGCAAACAGAAGAGAACAGAATTGCTACTGATTTTTCTAGGTTTGTTAACATCAAGTATGTTAATAAAGGAAGGAAGCTAATTTACAGACCAATGCATATAATTCTGTGTAGAAAGCCTGAGCAAGCTAAGCAATGCAAGAGACCAAGTCTGAGAAGTGAAGGGCTTTCCCAGTTTCAAAGCTTGTTTAACTATAACTTCTTAAGGGTTGCCAAAAAGCTAGTTTAGACTGAGTTTAAGGAGTCCTAAAACAAAGAGGCTTCCCTAAATTTCTGTCACTTTTTATGTTTCTTATAAACTGTCTCAGCAAATACACACAGGCAGACAAAAAGACTTCCTAGTGTAAGACACCTCTGAGTTAACCCTAATCCCAGAATAAAAATAGAAAAAGCTTTAAAAAGAATTAGTGTGTTGTAAATCCAAGGCAAATTTCTTCCTGTTAATGGCAGAATTATTAGTGCTATACTATAAAGACTACTCACATTTTTATTGACTGTCAGATTAGATTAAGATTAAAAAGGCTTCGATTAACCCACTTCATTTTTACCAGGTTCATTTCTGATCAAACGCTGGAAGTGTCACAGAAAGGCACAAGTTCTGCTTGAGCAAGATGCAACACTAATATTGATTTTGCTACTGGGCATAAGATATACTCTTGCAAAAAAAAAAAAAAATATATATTGATAGCAGTTTTTTATATGTTTCATAATTGCAGATTTCTTAGGTTGATAACACAAGATGACTGCAGATGCATGTGTTAGAAAATCACAAAACAATTACCAATTTAAGCATGCTCCTTACAGATTTTTTTACCTCTTTTAAAGCTTGATTTAAATTAATGTATCAAGATGCATTTAGGATACGTTATTCTATTCATTAGATACAAAACAATTTCCATTTACATTGTGTTTATGTTAACAACATCATTAAGAGCACAGTGACCTGCAGGGTTTTAGACAAAATGCTCATGCATGAAAACAGCTTAATCTCACACGTCTTATCAAAATGCCTGACTCTAAAATAGCCTTATTACTCACTGTGACCACATTCTAAGCTAATAAATTAATAAATGGTAAAGCTTTATTGCCTTGTTACCCAATTAACAAAAAACAAGTGGGTTTTTGTGTTAAATGCAAATTATTATACATAACGCCATGCCCTTATTTCCCTTCTGCCAAACAGCAGTTTTTATTTAGCTAGGCCTCTTGGGATCCAAAATAATTTCTACTTGTGTTACTACAATTAAAAAAATCTTTCTATAGTCAACAAATCTAGGTGTCTTCAACACTGTTCTCAGCTGTTGTTCCTTTTGACAGGATGAAAAATCAAGCAGATGTCAGATTGGCTTGTTCACATTAATTCACTGACGTGTTGCTGTCGGCAGCTAGCCCAGACGCCCGCAGACGAAATCCTAATTAATAGGAAGCAATACTCATCACTAGAAAAACAAAACTTACTTCCGTGGGCAGTTCTGAAGTCAAAAAAGTGAGTATCTGCCTTTGTTCTATGAAGGACTGACTAAGCTACAAAGTGCACGTTCAGTTACTCTATTCAGATTTGTACTGCATACAGGAGGGAGGATTTCGGTATAGTGGATTGTCTCTGATCATTACAGGAGTCTCCTTCTCTGGAGACACTCAAAACCCGCCTGGACGCCTTCCTGTGTGATCTCATCTAGGTGTTCCTGCTCTGTCAGGGGGATTGGACTAGATGATCTTCCGAGGTCCCTTCCAATCCCCAACATTCTGTGAATCTATGATTCTGTGAGAGCTGCGTGCAGGTATGAGTGCACTAACTGACATACACCTATGAGGAGATTTGGAAGAGCTGTATATGATCTGAAGGAAAGCTAAATAGCTTCTAATTTTATCAGTATCAAGTTTGGAAACAGTATCCATGCCGAGAAAAGTGACACAACCACCCACCTTCGTATAGGCCAGTAGCCCATAAATAAGAAGTCGCTGAGATTGTCTAGAAACCTCATCCTTTGAGCATCTTCAGCTCTCACCTAATTCAATGAAAGTAACTGAACAGCTCAGCACCTTGCAGGATTTTTACTAAGAAGAATTATACAACTGTATTGGGTTTGCACGGCCAGGTTTTGGTAGCAGGGTGGGCATAGGGGTGGCTTCTGTGAGAAGCTGCCAGAAGCTTCCCCCATGTCCAACACAGGCAATGCCAGCCGGCTACAAGACGGACCCACCGCTGGCCAAGGCCGAGCCCATCAGTAACACCTCTGTGATAACAGAATTAAGAAAAAAAAAAAGGAGAAGACAAAAAAAAGCTGCACACTTTGCAGCCAGAGAGAGGAGTGAGGAGATGTGAGAGAAACAACTCTGCAGACACCAAGGTCAGGGAAGAAGGAGGGGGAGGAGGTGCTCCAGGCACCAGAGAACCTTGCAGACATCAAGGTCAGTGAAGAAGGAAGGGGAGGAGGTGTTGTAGGTGCAGGAGCAGAGATTCCCCTGCATCTTGTGGTGAA
>NW_010286955.1:0-781 GCF_000700745.2 Antrostomus carolinensis
CCTATTGTCACCATCATTAAGCTCTAGACAACCAAAACACTCTCTAAAATACAGGGCTACCACACCACCTCTCATTCCTTGCCTCTTCCTTTTGAAGGGATTATAGCTGTCCATTGCAGCACTCCAGTTGTGTGAGTCATCCCATCCTGTTTCTGTGATGGCAACTGTGTCATATTTTTCCGGCTGTACAATGGCTTCCAGCTCCTCCTGTTTGCCCATACTGTGTGCATTGGTGTAGATGCACTTCAGTTGGGCTATTGATCCTGCTGCTGTTTTGGGGAGAGGAAGCCCTAATTCCTATGTGATCATACTTGGGTGTTCCATGGTTCCTAAAACCATGTGGTTTCCTGTTCCTCTGCCAGCCTTTTGCCCCATGTTAGGGCACAGTAAATATTAGCAAGTGCATAAAAGTTCTCGACTCCACGAGGCTTCTGGTTTTATTTGGGAATTTGCTGTCTCTAAGAAACTAAGTCCATGGGACCTGATAAGATGCATCTGTGGGTCCTGAGGGAACAGGTGGATGAAGTTGCAAAACCACTATCCATCATATTTGAGAAGTCATGGCAGTCTGGTGAAGTTCCTGCAGACTGGAAAAGGGGGAACATGAGCCCCATTTTTAAAAAGGGAAAAAAGGAAGACCCAGGGAACTACAGGCTGGTCAGTCTGACCTCAGTGCCAGGCACTATCATGGAGCAGATACTCCTAGGAACTATGCTCAGGCATGTGGAAAATGAGAAGGTGATTGGTGATAACAAGCATGGCTTCACCAAGGGCAAATCAT
>NW_010286956.1:0-3424 GCF_000700745.2 Antrostomus carolinensis
TGGTTTAATTTTTTTTTCTATTTCTATTATTTATTAATCCTTCCCAACCGTAAACCTGCCCAGCCTTCTGCCAGCTGGGCCAGAGCATAAAGCCTGGGACTGCACCTGGGGCAATGAGCCCTGCGCTGAAGAAGCTGCCTACAGGGATGTGCCGGGGCCGCGCAACAGACTAGATCCAAGCCCCGAAGCTTACACCACCAGTTATCCCCACTCCCTCATCCCCTGCGCCCGCCTTTTCTGCACCCCATCCCCTTGAAACCTCGGATCAGTGCCTGCGCTGCTCTCCGGAGATCTTTGCCGGGGTGAAAAGCCCGGACGGAGCCCGAGGAGAGACGGGGCGGCCGTGCTAGATGCATGGGGGAGGGCTCCGGTTAATGCAAGTTCTGGGCTCCTGCAGGGACCCCGACAACTGTCAGCAGCAGCAGCAGCAGCAACTCGGGGCCTCCTCCTCTGCTTCCTCAGCGATGCTTTTCCACAGTCTGTCCGGCTCGGAGATGCACGGGGTCATCGACGAGATGGATCGGAGAACCAAAAGCGAAGCACCGGCCATCAGCTCGGCTATAGACAGGGGAGAGACCGAAACGGTAGGAGCCGAAGGAATGGGAGAGTCATTCAACCCCCTAAACATAATAAACCCCTCAAAGATACAGCTTTTCCCTTAAAATAGCAGATCGGGGGGAAACGTATGCAAAATGCTAAATCAGAAGAAAATTGAGCATAAAGGCGCCCCAAAAGATTAAATAAAACCGTGGGGAAAGGCATGAAACTGTTAATTATTAATAATATGCACAGTAATAGTAACGCTTGGGTGAAAGGAACGGTACCGCTCTTGCGAGAAAACGGGAAGATAGAGCAGCCTTTTGGTAGCGTCCAAGAACTCCTTCCCTTCCCCCAACCCGTCCGGCCTTCCAAAGTTTTTTAGGAAGAGGCAAAGTGTGCTTTTACACAGATAACACTTGGGCACAGCGAATTGTTTGTCTGCAGAATGGAAACACGAACATGAGTTGTGTGTTGTTTTTCAGGTAGGATCTCTACACCGAGGTGCTCTTTGTAGCATTTATAACCCAAAATCCCAAACTCGAGTGCCTCTACGTTGGGGTTTTGTGAAATAGCTGTAATATATCTGAACTCTGGGTTTGTGGACATGGCAAACAGAACTGGAAGATAATGTTTCAGGGAGATGGATGGATGCAGATTTTTGTAACTTTACCACTTTTTATCTTACGTCTGCTGATACGTAGTACTTGTATATTAATACATTTAGATAGTGAAAAGATGCATCCTTCTAAGCAGAGTTAAGCTAGCAAAGTGGGAGAGATTTCTGAAGTCTGTTAACTGGTTCCACATTTTGTGTATACTATTTTGTTAAGAAATGATAATTCTGAAGTGAAATGATCCCGTATTTTGGTTAAAGGCTGTTTTGTAAGCTGATATGGGCATATGCAAGAATGTCTGTTCTCAGTTTTTAAAACTTCATCAGTGTGTGTTATTTCTCTTAATGCTACATAGAAATTTACTTAAAGGTGACAGTGAGAGTATTTAATCCTGAAATACTGCCTGAAAAACAGCTTTTATGCTATAAGGCTGGAATGTGATTTCTAATCTAAACGAATTTGGTTTTCTTTGGAAAAGTTGATATTTCTCTATACAATTAAACAACATCAAATGATATTTCCTGGAATAAATATTGTGGCGTGACACCTTTATATATCTATACATAATGTATATGCATCCACGTGTTTATAACCAGTACTGGGATAGGATACTGGATCCTTAGATGCCATTTCTGGGTCTCAGAATATTTTTGTTACAGGAAAAGCAAACCAGAAAAATTGTATTTCATTTAAAAGCAAATACTTTGGTTATAAAACGGTTCCTAATGAGAGCTCAGCTAATGCCTTAAAGAAACGAGCCATCAGTGGGCTTGCGTGGCGAACATACCAGCCCAGTGCCAGAACTGTATTTATATGTAGTTCTGGGAGTGGGGACGGCGTGTTGCAAACAGCAGTGCTCATAGCCATGGGATTTTGTGATCTCTGCAAGTTCTGGATTAAAATAATCAGTCCAGCACACGCTGAAAAAAAACCAGCTTCAGTTTCTTTCGGTTCTTCCCTACGAGCTGCCTTTTCCTTTGGCTTTGCGCGGGGACTTCAGGCTCTAGAGGAGGTGAAAGTAAACAAACAACTTCTTCCTCCCCCCGAATCAAAACAAACTGCGTGTTTGTCACATCTATTAAAAAAAAAAAAATAAATAAAACTGTTTGGGGTTGTGCTGGCCAGGGAGGAGTCGCGGTGTGCTTTGTGCAGAGCGGGGACAGGCGGCGGGGAGCGCTCCGGCCGGCAGCGCGGTGCGGGCTCTGTCTGCCCTGAGCTCCGCTCCGCTCCGCGCCCAGCCGCCCCTGGAGCGCTCCGGACCGTACCCGCTCGGGTAAATCCGCCTCCTGAAGCGGCTGCCCAGAGTTTTCGCTTTTTCTTTTTTGGTAGAAGTTGACAGAATATGTATGCGTTTGGTTTTTTGCGGGGTTTCGATTGGGTTGTGATTTAACGCTAAACTATTAAATTATATAGGGGTTACCTTTAGTTTTATTGCTTCCCAGTTTATCCCAGCATAATCTGAAGTGCTCTGTTGTTTTTTCCCCACTTTCTTTCCTACACTTTTCCCACTATTTCGTTTTCCTGATAAAACATTCTGCACCTCGGCTTTAGCGATGCTCGTCTCCTCCGCAGTTTTATTTACGGAGTGCTTCGGGTCAGAGCAGATTCGGATCCGTGTTGTTTGGAAGCAGCTTGGGGAGAGCTGCGTCTGTAGCACTGTGACTGCTCCGGGCTTTGATCGTAATTCACTCGGAATTTTATAGCCAGGAAAATACACACGCAGCCACTCCACATACATGCACTCCCGGCATTAACTGTGCAGGCACTCGCAGTATATCCCTAATAATACATTTTAAAATTAACTGTCTGCGATTGGCCCTACTCTGTGGTTATTGCGCCTGTTTATTGACCAGCATCTTCTCTTGTTCTGGGACTGGAAAATGCACCCAGATAAAAGGAAAAAAATATTCCTGGCTCTCATCCGGACGCCTTCCCCAAAACCCCGGGTGTTTTTCTTCTTGTCTCGCCTCCCTCCGCGCTCCCCCGGGAAGGTGGGCTGCTGCGGGCCCTGGGGACCCGCGTTCCTGGGGGGCAGGTCGGGGCGGTCGGGCCCGGAGCCCTGTCGCCCCCTCCCCTCTCCCCTGCTCTCCTCTCCCCTGCTCTGCTCTGCTCCGTGTCTGCCAAGCCCCTGCGAGGGCAGGGGGAGGGGGAAGCCCCGCAGTGCCCCGCAGTTTCTCCCTCTCGCTAACGGTCTGTAATTGTTTTCCCCCAGCAGACCATGCCTTCCATCAGCAGTGACCGGGCTGCCCTGTGCGCCGGCTGCGGGGGGA
>NW_010286957.1:0-559 GCF_000700745.2 Antrostomus carolinensis
GGAGCCAGGGGGTGGGGGCACAGCACAGGGGGACAGTGCTGGTGTCTGTCCCACGCACGGAGGTGGAGGGGAACCTCTCCCAGGGAACATGCGTGTGTCCCAGGTCCTGGGTGGTGCTGGGTGGGCCAGGGCTGGTCTCAGCTGTGGGCTGAGTGTGGGGTGCAGGCGGGGCGGTGCACAGGGTGGCAGTGCTGGGGAGGGCTCAGCCAGGTACCACAGGCAGCAGCTGGGGAGAGCCCAGGTGCCCCAGCCCTTCTGGGGGTTGAGCTTTGGGCCTGGGGGGCCCGTTTGCAGTTTGCACTGTCTTTGCTCTGAGGCAGCCAAGTCCTTCTTGGCTCGACAACAAGCTGCGTAAACAGGAGCCTGCGGGCAGCGTTAATTAGTTAAATATTTGGCAAGGGAGGAGGCACAGGCAGAATCGCGGGGGGGGGGGGGGGGTTGCTGTGCTGTCACCTACCCCACTGCAGAGCAGGACAGACCTCATGCATCCAGGATGGTCGCATCCTGCTGGGTGCTGCTGACCTGTCCCAGCCAGGCCAGTGCTGGGACCATCACCTGC
>NW_010286957.1:636-2729 GCF_000700745.2 Antrostomus carolinensis
CCCCTGCCACCCCCTGATGCTGCCTCACTTGTGAGCCGTGCAAACCAGCAGCTCCTGGCTGGTGGCAAAGATCCCCCTCCTCTCCCTGGCACCCGTGTTTGCCCCACCAGCTCTGTTCACTCCCTCTGTGATCCAGTAATACCCCACATGGGCATTAATCAGGGGCAGCAATAAGCTCCTGGGAGGGGGGGGAGACCTGGGAGGGACAGATTTGGCTCCAGAGTGGGGGAATGTCCTGGAGAGGGGCAGGGGAGGGATGGTGGCCAGCACGAGCATCCTGTGCAAGGTCTGAGCATTGTCAGAGGGACCAGGAGTTTCGGAGCAATCCCTGCTCTACCTGCTGCCCCCACCCTGGCTCTTGACCTCCAGACTGTGGGGTCTGCTCTCCCAAGTCATTAACTGAGGATGAAATACCCCAAAGCCTGGCTGGGGAGTGACAACCGTGTGCAACGTCTGTCCCCATAGCCCCTGAGATGTGAACTAAATCCATCCTAATTAGCACTGATTTGCATGGGGAAATGAAAATTAATCTAGCCTGGGTTTGTTGGAATTAGTGATTCTAGTTGGGCACATCAGAAAGTGGCAGACGTCGGGATGGGCAGGGCTTGGTGTGGCAGAAAGCTGTCTGCCCTCCTCTCCCCTTCCTCCCCAGCCCCACTCTGCTCAGCAGAGTCAAACCACGGGGCTGCTGCAGAGCATCTGCCAGGATTGGGCTTGGACGCCTGGGTTCTGCCCAAGTGTCCTTCCCCGTGTGGCATGGGGACATCAGTGTGCCCCACGCCCCTGACCCCACCCACCCAGGTGTCCCTAGTTCGGGATATGGAAAACAGCACTTTTCTGACCCAATTGTCCCACCCCACAGGCTGTTTCTGGGTGCAGTAGGAAGAGAGCAAAGGGCAGGGGAGATGCCACCTCCAGCACCTTCAGGGTGGGAGATGATGCAAGGCCCAGGGGCTGGGCAGGTGTGTCATGTGCACATGCGTGGTGTGTCATGTGTACATGTGTGGTGTCATGTGCACGTGTGTGGTGTCATGTGTACATGTGTGCACTTCTATTTGTGTGTGCCTCCATGCACATATCTCTGTGCCTTTATTTCCACACGTGTCCCTCTGTGTGTCCCTGCAAACCTCTTCCTGTGCATCCTCCCACACGTGTGTACCTCACACGTGTGGCCCCCACGCCTGCCACGCAGGAGCACATTCTCATTCTGGAGACAGGGGCCCACTCGGGAGTGGGTGCAGTGGGGAGAGCCCTGGCTGTGCCCCACCTTGGAGACCTCTGGCCCTGGCTGTCCCCTGACGCCGGTGCTGCCTGGCCTGGGGGTAGCACTGTGGCTCATTGTGATGGGGTGCATGGCAATGTGGTGAGCAGAATTATCATCACGCTCATGAAAAATTAACGAGGAGAAAACAGCTGGGCAGGAGCTTTGTCTGCCAGGGCTGGGGGTGGCACAGTTGGGCAGGTTGGTGTTGGCTGAAGGATGGGGTCTGGTGCCTGTCACATCTTCACAGATCATCCCTCCTTGGTGTGACTCTTCCAGCCCAATACCTGGGCATCCCTCTGGAATTGTGTCTCCCCTCCCAGGCAGAAGGACCCAGACCTTGGGCAGGTGTGTCCCCATGCCCCATCACTGCTGCTGGGGCACATCAGGACGTGGTGACCCTCCCCAGCTGGCCCTGGGGATTTCAGGTTGGCTGACAGGAGCGAGACCTCCACCTCCTGCGGCTGCATTTGCAAGTCAACCACAAGCTCAAGGGCTGCTGGTGGTGGTGGTGGCAGGGGCTACCTGTCCTGTCTATCTGGGGACAGGGACGTCCTGGGGAGGGGTGGGAGGACAGAGCAAACCCTGCCATAAAGGAATGGGGCTGTGCTCTCCCCTCTTCCCTCGTGTCTTCTCCAGCTGGGGGATGGGGGGGGTTGCTTTTCTGTAGAGCTGTTATTGCCCCCTCCTCACAGGGCTGTAAACACTCAATTAAGCACGAGCGCCTGGTCCTGCCTTCCTTGTCGCTGCTGGTAATTATGTAGGTTTTTCGGTGTCAGGCACCGCGGGGAAGCGCGATTACAGATAATTGGAGCGGCTCTCCCCAGCCCCG
>NW_010286958.1:0-11526 GCF_000700745.2 Antrostomus carolinensis
TCGGCGGCTGGGAAAGCGGGCCCGGGACCGAGGGGTGCGTCAGCCTGCGAGGGAAGGAAAAAGGGAAATAATGAGTAATGAGAGACGGAGCGCGACACGCCCCGCGCCGCTGCAGCCCCGCAGCGCTCTGGCTAAAGCCAAGGGGGTTTGGTACAATTGCCCGCGTCCTGGGGCCCCGGATTTCGTGTGCACAGCGCCGGGCTGCAGCTGCAACCCCGCAAAGCCGAGAGAAAGCGTCACTACGGGTTAGAATTTGAGAGACCAAAGCATGTGGGAATATGTGGCTAAATTTAGACAAGGTGAGAGGTCACCAGCTCTTGTAACAACATTTGGTGCCCGAGCTTTTGTGTTTTCTTTTAAAAACCACCTGCAAAAGCTGCACAGCAGTTGCAGCTAGTTCAGTATTTCAGGTATTGAAGACAGAAGTCAAGCCCACCCCAAGCTCCCTCAAGGGGAGGGGTCAATACTGACAAATGTAAAATAAAGCTCACATTGGAAGGATAAATCCTTACAGTTTAATGATGTCAGACACCCACGCAAGCTACCCTGGCCTCTTATTTGTGCCTACATAAACTGTTTTGAGGTGCCGCTATCCTGTGCCCTGCTCCGACAGAGACGGGTGGAAGAGCCCACGTTGTGCCCAGCTGGAGGAATGGCCCCTCCAGTGTCCCAGTAGCAGCAGCAGCTGAATTGTCATTTAGGGTTCCGGCTTTAGCAAAGGTACATACTAAGGGAACAAAGAGCATCCTCCAGCTGTGCCTGCCTTACCTATTTGTCCTTCCCGTTGTTCTCCTGAAGAGCAGCCATGTTTCCCTTCTCTTGGGAGAAGGCTCTGTCTCGTAGCTAGCAACAAGAGCATGTGTATGAGCAGGGAATATCCTGAGTGTCCCGTTACCAGACAGGTCCCCACTTTCCACCTCCACCTGAGCAGAAACCAGTCCTCCTGCTGTCCTCAGGGCTAGGCTCAGCTCAGCAGTGAGAGCAGAGGAGCTACCTGTCCAGGGTCACCTCCTGAGCTCTGAGCAGTTGACTAGCAAAAGCTGAGGAAAAAGCACTCTCTCTGGTGACAGGCCAGCCAATATCACCAGAGAGAGCCGCCCAGTGGAGCGAGCTTGCAGTCATCAACACTCCATCATGTCTGCTTTTAAGATGCCTTAAGACTAGCAGTTTACAGACAAGAAAGTCATTTTTCTTCCTCAGAAATGCCATTAGTTCAGAAGTCCCATTCAGGAGGCCATGCACAAGAGAGCTACAAGTCAAGAGAAGCCACAGTAGAGTTTCTCTTTCATCCTGCAGAGATGGATGTACTACTTTTTCTCTCATCAAGAGGACAGAGGTTTTGAAAAGCACAACCACCCTTTCCAGCTTCCTCCATCTAGGTAGGCTCCACAGGCTTGTCCAAACAAAAGAACAGGATTTTTGCGAGGAATTAAACTGCTTTAGAACTATGCTGGCACTGAGGAGCTGAACCTTTCCTCTGTCATGCACATCTACAGGTATTTAGGTATTTAATGACTGATTACCACCACATGCTCTCCTCCATATTCTAAAATCTTCCTTTCCACTGCCAGCTGTTCCAGGATGGTCTTCTGCAGCAATGGTGCATTCACTCCTCTTACAACAGCTACTAATTCTCCTTCCTGAAAGGCGTGAAAAGCAAATCAGTCAGTAAGTGCTGAAGTGTTGCCCTCTGGGCTCTGGAAATCACCACAGGAGCACATCATGTATGATATTATGTACCAAGCCCTCCTCCCCGACAGGGCTGCTCTGCTCCAGAACAAGAGGGAAACTTCGGAACAACCTTCTTTTGTCATTCCTGATCAGTCTTAGGATGAACCAGTGTAGCCTGTGAGAGGAGTGAGGTCCTGCAGTAGCCAGAGGCTGAACCTGCAGACTCTGCAGGGCAACACACGTGTCCACGTGCTGACATGGGGTGAACACTGCTCATGTGGACTCAGTCAGCCACAGGACCCTGCAGACACATACATGTTTCAGTAAGGCACATGGATCCGGGGGCTTGAGTTGTAGGGATTTGCATGACTAAGGAGAAAAGGCCATGAAACAGTCGTCTGTTACAGGCTACATGGGCCTCCCCCAGGTAAAAAACCAAAACAACAAAAAACCACCTCGACAATCTCTAGCTAGAGAGTTCTTGTAACTTTGTGCAATGTCTGCTTTTCACCCACCAGCACAATTAAAACTGTTTTACTTAATCCATACCTTTTTTTTTTTTATCAAAACAAAATTGCATTATTCTGTTTCTTGATGGTAAAGCAGAAGGTATTTGAATTTAACTCCAGCTATATGTTCTTATCCATGCAGAACTTGATTACCAGTAGATACTGGCAGATACAGAACAAATAAAATTGTCCTGTTACACATGAAAGGAAAAGAGTATCCCTCAAAAAGGACAGTTGTTCCCACCAGCAAGTCATGTTTATTGCTATGCAACTACTGTAAAAATATTTTCACTCACTGCATAAAACAGAAAGACAGGCTCGCATTTTCCTCTGTATTTTTCCAGAGCATCAATGGAATCAACTTCAGCCTAAAAGGAATGTAAAATAAAACCAGCGTTTCTAGAAAAGCATTTCTGCTTCATAGGAACACATATGCAACTGCCTGGACTCAGACATTTGCAGCTGGCTGGCACTCAACCCTCATATACAGCAAAACACCTCTGGGTTCCAGTCTTATGGGACAAAATGACACTGGTCAGAGCCAGGGCCACAACCAACTGCCAGCTCAGTATGTGACCTGAAAAGCAGGCAGATTTCTCAGTGGCTCTTGTGGGGCAGGGATATCTATCTCACAGCAGCTTGGCTGAGTGAATCCCAGAGAAAAAGTCTGAAAAAAATGAAATCAGGGCCTCTTGTTTATGAGGAGTGAGAGGAGGAGCAGTGGTGGCACAGCAGCAGGCTGCAAAGAATGCTGGGCAGGGGCCTCCATGAGAAACCCCACTGCCCACAGCTCTGTCAGCAATGGAGAGCTGGCTTTCAGCCAGGAAAGGCATTTAAATACAGACTCACAGCATGACTGAGGTAGGGAGGGACTTCTGAAGGGGTCTACTTCAAGATCATGTCCAAAGCAGGGTGAGTCTCAATGTTACAGGAGGTTGCTCAAGGCGGCATTAGTTTTGAGCATCTCCAAGAATCGCTGCTACACAGCCCTTCTGGGAACTTGTCCCAGTGTCCAGCCACTCCTATGCTGAATACTTTTTCCTTCTATCTACTCAGATTTTACTCCACTGCAACTGTGATGCCATTGTCTGTTATTCTTTCGCTGGGTACCACTGAGAAATGTCTGTCTGTGCCTCCTCTATTAATCCGCTACTAGACATCTGTCCCTTAGTCTTCTCCAGGGTGAACAAACCCAGTTCCTTCAGACTCTCCCTGTACATAGGAGGGACACGTATGTTAATGATTCTGTCCAGCATGACTTGCTTAAGCAGAAATCTGAAAAGTATAGAACAGCTGAAGACTGAAAATTCTTAATTATACGAGTTCTTATTGATGTAACCAAGTGTCTGTATTTGGCAGGCTCACTCACACAAGCTGGAACTCCTGGACTGTCATAATTTTGGCTGAATATTGGAAAGAAAAATGACTTCAGCCTTTAGTTACCTGCTAATTTCAGGGGACTGTGTGTTTTAAGCAGTGCCAAGTTAGATCTTACCACAGCAAAATGCAGGAGATCACTGCCAACTTCATTCCTGATTTTTCGGAAAAGATCCACTACTGTTTTGCATGGACCACACCAGGCTTGAAACACATCAACAACTGCAAGCAGGAAAATTAGTAAGAGTGAAGTCAAAATGGGTCAGTTTAGACATAGACCAATAGGTTGGTTTGTGCATTTTTCCACTTTGCAGCATAATCATTTCAAAGGGGACTATAAAACGGTGCTCCTGCAATAAGAATCTTGAAAACCTTTGAGGATTGAGGTCTTCTCCTCTGATGACCTCTGCAGCACCACCTTGGGGAAGGAAATTTGCCTCATGTCCAACCAGAACTTCCCAAGATGCAACTTGTGGCTGTTACTTCCGTAGTTCTGCTTGGAGTGTGGCAGGACTCCTGTTGAGCACCAGAAGGGCTATGGATTAAATTCTGAAGCTGAAACTATTGTAGTCTTTCAAGGTTTCAAATGCTACATCAGAGGAAGAAATCACATTATAAAATAACAAGCTAATGACAATGTTATGGAGGAGTCTTTCAAAGAAACATTGACATGACTGTGACCTTGGAGGTACCAGATTTTCTAGGAAAAATGGCTGCCCAGAGGTAGAGCACATGAGGCTTACCTAATAGCCCTCTAACCTCCACCCTTGGGAACCAGGGCTGGTCCTTGCACTGGGGACACTCCTGCTCGAAGCAGGTGGTTTGACTGGAGAATCCAGAAGCTCCTGCACCAGCACTGCTTTGATTGCATGGTAATTGTCACACATAAATGAAGATGACTACAACCTCCAGCTAGTCTCACCTCTGTTATCATATATCTTTCTTCCATTCAGGGCAAGAGGAATAGAGGGACTGACTGAACATCTGTATCAGTAGTAACTGATTCCTAACAGTACTGATGTCCTTTCAACACAGAACAAAGGCAATCTAGTAGGTTGACCAAACCCTTACCAATGAGTCCTTTGAGACACAGCATTTCTTCCCAAAGCTCTTGGCTATTGATGTTAATCTGTGAAAATTTAAAAACACAGTAAAAGCAACAGTAAGTCATCAGGCACTACCTGGTTACTGCAATCATACTGATGAATCACTTTGTGCTTGCACTTAAGATGGACACATCTGCCTGAAGAGCTATTACCTGAGCACTCAGGAAACTCTTTTGACTGCAATGCTGTCACTCCTGACCAGAGGAAAAAAAACAGCTGAAGTCAGATACCCTCACTCAAACTCTCATTCCTTCCCCCTTCCCACGTGCTCTTACTAGTACCTGACACCAGCTCTGAGAGACCCATCAGCAAGTCAGCTAGCTCTGTAGAAAAGCTTATTAGATTATGTTGTCTTGCAAGAACCAAGGAAAGGCAGATGGAAAGGGTAGCAACATCCAGCCAAGAGCAAGCCCTCCTCTGTTTAGTGGCAGCAACTTGAACAGTCTTGCTGCTTAGGGACCACAGACTCAGTTTGCAGAGAGACTAAGGATTGTTCTGGGGGGTGACTGGGGACACAGCCCCCTGCATCTTATCAGGGCCTCTGGCTGACTGACCAGAGCCCCAGCTAAACCTACCATGCTGTGTCATGTATGGCACAAGGGGGAAGGTACGTGAAAGACCCCTACAACCTCAGGTTTTTCCTGGCATTCTCCTGCTTTTATGGCAACACAAATCCTTGTGGGGCCATGCAGCAAGATCTGAGAGCAGGGAAGGGCTCCAGATGTTCCTCCTGTACCTTGGCTTACCATACAGCTCTGCAGGTATGAGGGACCCTGAGCTCCCTACTGCAGCACTCCTGCTATAGAAGAAACACAAAGAGCTACTTTGCTTTCACTTAAATGGAAGTCTGTTTATGTAATGGTGTTTTTACCCAGGCTAGCAGCCAAAAAAGAGCCACTAGCAGATAACTGGCTGGACTGGTTCTCTACAGGCTGCCTAGATCACAGCAGAAGCAGCATGGACTTGGAGGAGAGCCACAGACACATTGACACCTGCCAGGTCCCAGCTCAGCAGGGACCTCCCATCAGAGCCAGCATGGTGCTCAAAAGCAGGAGTGAGGTGGTGGTCTGGGTTGACCTGCAGCATTCAGAGTGCTGCTTCAACATGCTCATCTCCAGCACGCATCCTCCTTTCCTCACACCTAGTTCAGACTCAGTCCTTATCACATTTTATAAGCCAGATGATTCTCCACCAGCAGTTTCTCACCTTGCCTGCACACAAGCTATACTACTTTGTTAAGATATTTCATTCTTACTAAACTAGTAAATACACAGCTTTCATGATGTCTGGGCACTAGAGGGTGGTTTGAGCCCAGCATGTTCTTACCTGAATTACCAGCTGCTATCTAAAGACTTCCAAAACATAGTGAACAACAGAGAGCATAGAAAGATCTAAGTTGGAAGGAATCCATGGAGTCTAGTCTAATCCCCTGCTCTAACTCCCCTGTGTTAGATCAGGTTGCTCAGGGACTTACCTAGTCAAGAATGCCCTAGACAATTCCAGATATTGTGCCACATAATATATTATCCCGCACTTCTAATACTGTTACTAGAATGGAAAATATCTTTATAATCTTCCCCATCTTACAGGAATTGCACCTTGGTATGTACTTAAAAAAATACAGTAAGTTTAAAAAAAAAAAGGCTTCTTGAGAAATGTAAAATCTGTTTTTTTTTCATCCTGAACAATGACGATTCCTAATAACTTTCTTGGCTGGTACCATTAATCCTAACTACATTTAATCTGCACTGGAAGACAGTAAGTTGTGATAAGGCCAGCTATTTTACAATAAACACTACTGTGCATTAAAGGACTACTAAAATTGCAAAGTCAAGAATTCCAAGACTGGAAACTCCAGTGCAAATTAAATGGCCTCTTACAGATTTTTCAGAGATGTCACTGGAGGTCATACAGCAGTTTCTCCAGGACCCCACCTCACTGAGAATGGGGAGTTGTTCAAACACCTCCTTCTGTTCTCCTGTTTAGCACATGACCCCAAGCCTAATTTTTTCAGAAAACAACTGGAGAATTAAGAAAATTAATTATTCCCATTATCACTGGTGCTAGGATCACCCTCAGAGTGTTTCACAGAATGTTAATGAGTTCAAATGATTTATGGTAATAATTTGTGATAATGAGTTCAACTGATGGACTCAAAGTAATGCTGGCACCCTTCAAAGTGCTTTGCTAATCTGGATGCCCTGAGGCTGCCAGGACTTGCCTTTAATATAAGCAGAACTTTTCTAGGACATCACATCATGTCCAACATGAGGTTCGGCTTTCATCTGCAGATGTGAATAAACACCTTTTTGCAGATCTGGACCCAGCTTTCCCTTAGTTGCTAAAGTCTGGTTTTGATGTAATATTCCCCATTGCACAGCAACACAGTTGGACAAGAAGCAGTAGAAACCATTTTTACCTTCATAAAGTGATCCTCTTTCTCTTATACACATTTTCACTCCATACTTTCCAATTTTAACAGTGAATAAGCAAGGTTAGAGAGCCCATAATCTATTTCTCTCTTGGAAAGACTGAACTTGTTTCAGAATTTGAAGGAGACTTTCATAACCTGCTTCGGGTTTTTCAATATTTTTGCATGCTAAACTACTCTGAGAAACCCTCTCTCCCCTATGCAGGTAGTTATAAAGCATTATTAGGACACTTGCACAGTATAAAGAGGGAAAAATTCCTCTAAACATTATTGTGAAATAGTTTTTTTTTCCTTGTACCTCCTAACTTCACAGCAACACATAAATTGGTCAGAAATGCTCAGTGACACTTGCCATTCAGGAGAAAGCCCCTCTTCCCCAGTTCCCAACTTCTAAATGTCCTCTGAACAACTGTCCCACAAAATGCAGATGCATTTTGGTCTGTGAAAGCAGCCAAACCCATGTCAGTTACTAACAGCTCTGAAACTCAACTTGCAGCGCTGTAGCACTGCCTTTGGGGGACAGATTTGACTTGCCCTGTTTTCCCACACTTCCTACCTGCCTTCAGGAATGCTTTTCCACCACAAGGACCTCATAGCAGGGCTTTGCCAGAAGAATCTGAGACACCCCAAGCCTGAACTTCAACCTTTGCATTTGCTATGACTTTAAAAGATATTTTAAAAGCCTGGCTCCTACTGACCTGCAGAACTACCTCCTTTTTCTTTGCAGCCATTCTTCTGAACGAACAAGGGTCCTTTGACCAGCAGTCCCAAGCACAAAGCACTGCAGACGTCTTCTAATTACATGAATCCAACCTGCACCACAGAGAGAGCTTTTTATCCATCTTCACTCCTCCACCCAGGACATACCACCTATGGCAGCATCCCTGTCCTGCTGGAGGGAGCAGGATTAGCTCACCCTTTTCACAGTGGCGAGGTGCTGCTGCAGAGCCTGAATTGCTGCTCACTTGAAGACACGCAGCAGCCTGTTCCCCCTTGCCTCGTGATGGTGGCAGAAGCAAAGGGGCCCAGCTGGGGCCTGGCAGCACCTGTGTGGTGGTTGGCAGCACCCCCAGGCTGCTATGGCACCCAGGCAATGCTGGGGCGGAGCAGCAGCCCAGCCCGCCCCACTCCCTTCTCAGTGTCTGCTGCAGCATTATTCCGGTTGGAGCCACTCTGCCTCCTCTCTGCCTGTCAAACCTGCCCAACTCCCCCAGCCCACCACATGCCCTCCCACTCATTTTCCTTGTCCCTCACAAACTAGGGGCCCAAAACAAGGCACGGGATCCAGACACGACCTCCCCAGCACCAAGAAGACGGCATAAGCTGCTGGCCTCACTCCAAACACGGCTGTTTTCAAAGGTTGGTTGGGGTTTTTTTTCCTTATTTGCAGGGAACAGACAGCGCCTGTGCCCAGCACACCCCAGAGTGATGCCTGTTTGGGCAGGGCTGCTGCTCACCCTGTCCATTCCCATGCCCAGGGTCACTGGGCTCCAGGTACAGACCATCTTGTCACACAGCACACAATGTCTGGTGGCCTGCTCCTCCAGCTGGTCAAGGTCCCTCCTGGTTGAGGATTCAGCTTCTGGCACGTCAACTCCCCTAGTGTCCCTGGCAACCCGAGGGGCACTGTCCAGTGCCTCCAGGGGACATGGCAGGGCTGAGCTTTGGCAGAGTCTCCCCTGCCTCCAGCACCAGCTCAGCAGAGCAAACTGCACCCCTGTATGCCCCCAGCAACTGTCTCTTATTGCAGAAATAAGCCTCCAGTAAAGTCCTGATGATATTAACCTCCACTAGAATTTTGCATGTTTACACCTATCATGTGCTTACATTTTAGGATTACCAAAGACAGTCCTGTTAAAGCCATTTTCTAGTCTTCAAGAATCTAATCTCATGCACCTCAATTATTCTTCTGCCTGCTGTGCTACTGCTTCAGCAGTTTCATGGAGGTACAGCATGTGCTGCAATGGATAAAGTCTGTAAAAAGAAATTTTAAACAATTTGAGAAGTTTGCCTTAAGAATATATTGGCACAAGATGCTTTTGAGCAGGTCACTTATCTTCTTCCACTATTACAATGTACATCTGTGATTGGAACAACAGCTAAATAATGTTTCATTTGACTTACTGTGTGGTAGAGATTTCTCCAAACATGGACTGGAGTGGGGGAGCAACCAAGTGTACCATTTGTCTGACAAGTAGCATGCCAGACTCCATACAGAATTATTCAATTTTTAACACAGGAGAGAAGGACTATCACTGGACCCAGAGAAAACAAGTGGACATATTTATCAAAATTCATTAGGACTGGTTTTCAGAAGAGAGATGGCACAAGAAGAGCAGAAATCCCGGTGATTTCCAATGATGTCCAGACACACTCTATACTTGTTTTGGTTCTGCAAGAAAACCTGTAATTCACAGGACGCTGCTACCTAAATAAAGTTGGTAAAGATCTGGCCAACCAGCAAAAAAGTTTAGTTCCCACTGTGAATCTCAGGCTAGCAACTGTCATTCTGTAGAGAAGCTGGCACAGAAAACTGAGATTTCTCCAGGAAGCTGAGAAAAATCTAGATGTTCTGGTAAAGTTATTTTTATTTACAGTATTCTTCTTTTTGTACATACCTATAGCAACATCAAAAATTATTCACAAAGCTTAACTGAACGTAAAAATGTTCTCATCCAACAGTTCATCCTACCAATATCTGTGGAAAATGTCAACTGTTCTCATGCAGCAATAAGATTGTCTGAGCATTGTTTTTCTAGTTTTTCTGGTAGAATTTTAGGAAACCACCTCAAAATATGTACACAGATTCTTACTCACCTTTTTGTCTGAACACCTTTAGGCACCAAAGTTTTATAGAATCGAACTCAGATTTGCTCTTAGAAACGCGAATTGAGGGAGGATGGGGAAGAGATAGGTAAGAAGTTGAGCTCTTAAAGGTACACAGCAGAAGTGCAAATTTAGAAGTCGGATGCACGCTGTATAGTTTTGCATTTACTGCCTCAGAATTTGTCAGTTTAAGCAAAAATATATTTGGTTTAATTTTATAAATAAGACTTCACTTCTGAGGTATTGATACTTATCAAGTTCTCACATATTTTTACTTTCCCTTTTGTTCAGCCCCCAAAGCCCATAATGAAAAATTTGCAGAAGGACATTAAAAAACTGCCAGTCACTTACTGCAATGCCTGGGGAAAAAGTGTCAGGTGCTCACTTTTATTTGTCTTTCAAGAGTGGAAGAAGTTACATGAAATGTATATATTCTCCTTTGCAACCAAGTGATAACAGTTATCTGATACATAGCACATTCAAATTCCAGGCCAAACTGTGGTCACACCTTCTGACACAAGTAGTTACCTTGGAAAAAAAGTAAGGCTGTCACAATTTGACCTTTTGATTAGAAATAAAAGATTAGATACTTATCAAAATTGGTTAGCAAAGTTACAGACCTCTTTTCTTGCTGCAGCCTTCCTGAAGTTCAATGTAACAAAAGCAAGATTTGGTTTAAGACATTGGCTGCAATCTTTAGTGTGCCTGTTAGTGCTATGTAAATATAGTGTTTGGAGAGTCTGACTATTACCACTATCGTCTAAACTGAAATCAGAAAGTAGACACAAGAAGAAAGCAAGAACCCTGAACTGCATGAAGGAGAGCTCCTTCCTGCCCTCATTTGTTTCTATGCATATTTGACTCCTGAAGCCGCTGGGGTCTCATATTCCAGCCTAACCTCACACAGTCGTCTTCATCTGTACCCTTATTTTTTCCCCCACTTACAGGCACAATTTCAGGAACTTATGGACAATCTAGGCTTCTGAATGCAGTAAAATCCCATCGCTTATTATCCAGGTATCCAAATCCATGCAAGTGTGTATATCTGCTTATATACACAAAATCTGTAGCAACGTTACTGAGCTAAAAAAACCTAACCCAAACCCCCAATTTTTCCATCCCTTCCCCAACTGAATGCACCCAGCAGATCTTTTGTGGAAATAATTTGTCAGTCACTTAACTATATCTGGAGGTAAAGGATGCAAAATAAAAGCAACCCCTTAATCACTGCTTGCCAGCTCCTTCTGGTCTCTTGCAAGTATAACTTCTGCAATACACTGTTTGCTCTACTGATCTTAGTGATCAGCAAATACTTATCACCAGTTAACTAAGCTAATCCTTCAGCCATTATCAGAGCAAGGTCTTGGCTACTAAAGCAATAGCTTATGCCTGCTGATATTGCAAGCCACCTGTTCCTTTCCAGAAAAGACAACAGTCATGCTAACTCAAGTATGAGCTTTTCTTCTAAAAACATAAACCCAAAACAATCCAGTTGACTCATTCCATGAATTTGAGCATGTCACCAGTACCAGGCGACCTTGTATGGTGGTAAAAAGCTCTTGGATCTTGTCAGTACAGAATGTGCTGCTTAGAATTTGGGGTCTAC
>NW_010286958.1:11556-43323 GCF_000700745.2 Antrostomus carolinensis
TAATGTAAGTTAAGCTGAAGTTCAGAAATGCATATATTTTACTTAAAAACATTCATCTGTTCAAAATTCAAAATAAACTTTATGGGATACAACAGTTTGGTTTTTTTTAAATAACATTTCATTCAAACTGTATATAATTCATTGAAGTATTCGTACAGCAAACAATGGTTAACCTTTGAAAACCTGTAGAAAAAGATTTTCACACAAAAAAAGGAAAAACAAAATTGAGGTATCACACCCACACACATTCACCCAAGCACACGCACACACTCGAGCACACCCACACACATCCACACACGCAGGCTGCAGCACAAGCAGAAAATTGTAGGCCCAAAAGGAAAATGATGACCGATTGTTCTATCCAAAAGTCCAGGTAGCTCAGGAAAAAAAAAATCAAACAACAACAAAAAACCAAAACAACCCCCCAAGAGTCCTCTGAGTGAAGAAACTACCTCAAGAAAATTCTCAAGTGCACTGGAGACCTGATCATTTAAACTGTTTCTGCAAAGCAGCTCCCTGCACCTGAGAAAAATGCAGCCCAAGGTGACTTGTGCAAATATAAGGAGTCAGGAATATCTCCTGCTATTCCTTAAGTAGACATGAGGGGTGTCCATAGATTCAATTAGTCTTTGATCATGCAAGATACTGCTGGAGTGCTGTCTTCGCCCTGCAATAAAGGAACAAACTGTTAATTACTGGGGTTTGGCTTTATCATCAACAGCTTTATGTACAAGACGATACATTGTGCCAGCAAGAGAGGTTGGATGAACAAGTGAGGTAAAAGGAAGCCAAGTGGCTGGCTCCTTCAGTTTGGAAGAATCTAGCCCGTGGTGCAGAAGTGCTCTGTGTAGGCTGTAACAATTTAAGAATCCACCTTGCATCTAAGAATAAGATATTCTAACCAAATACATTAGATGCTCAGCATAAACTGAGCAACTGGTGGGGCTTAAGATGTATATTGAACCTCATTATCAACACATCTTATAAAAAACCTTAAGAGCAGTAACTGTGAAGAACAATTACTTTTCTGTAATACAGATGTACCATGAGAAGCAGATCTTTGAGCTGAGAAATGAAAGGGGCGTCATAACTCAGAACACACTACAAGAACATTAGTCTTGTCAGGACTACTGGCCCTACCAAAAACATACAATGAGGTGAGAGGGAGAAAAGAAGCAACAGCTAGAGTAATACTGGAATTTATGTAATCTAACACTGTGAAACATTTTTGTTAAGGAAAAAAACACCTCCCAAAAGTCTAGGGTTACAGTTTCATTATCACCAGCACCTGAAGTGACAAGCTTTGCTCTTCCTTTGTCCCTCACACCTCCCAGTCATGCCATCATGACCTTGACAGACCTTTCCAACATCCAATACAACTCAGCAACCCAGAAGACTTTTTTTTTTTTCTTACAAGTTTCCTGCAACATTCACAAATCATACCAGCTCATCAAGGGGGCTGATGAGGCAGGGTTGGGATAGGGTAAACAGTGGGAGTAGGTGGCCAGAAGAAACAGGAGGGACAGTGACTTACAGTGCTAAGCACAATTAGCTCCCTGTCTCTTAAAACCAAGGCTTAAAGTGTTGACAAGCAAGGTCTATTTACCAGAAAGTATTTTTACTGGTGTAAGTTTTATTCCTATTTCTCACTGTTTGAAAACCCTATTTAGCTTTTCCATAATTTTCTGTCAGCCTGTTTATTGATATCTATACATTCCTGATTATCACCTTCAAAACTGATACTTTGGTATAGAGTTTAAACAAAGAAGCCCTAACTTGACTACAAAGGGGTCTAAGAACACCAGAATATCTTTCTTAAAACAAAAAAATCCAAATTTAATGCATTTTGAAACATTGCACAGGTTTGAGTTGTGTTGTTTGTATATGAACTCTTCCAAAAATCAGATAATCTCCTTTAGCTCATGAAAGAAATATGGGTTGTTACTAACTGTAGGTGGGATAATTGCAAAAAATTTACATAAACAACCCAAAACCTGTCATTAGCTATCCTGGTTATTTCTGTTTGTGAAGAAGCAAGATGATCTGTGTAGATACTATAACATGAGTAAGAGAACAGGTAGGTGAAAAGTTACTGTTGAGCTTAGTCAGTTTAAAAGAATTTAACTGAGATAAACAACAGCAGTGATTCTGTATTATCTTTTTAATTCACAGTGTTATGTGACAGTTTACCATTGTTCCAATCCTCTGTAACTTTGTTGGTAGTCCAAGATTTGAACAAATATTTGTGCATCAGTGAGATTTCCGAGAGGACCCTCCACCAGCTTAGAAGATCTTAAGTGTAGTTATTTTATACTATTGAGAACTTTAGTAAAATGTGTTACTCCTGAACAATACAAAACCTGCTCTTTAAATACGTGTTCATCACAATTTCTTTATACACCGTAAAACTCAGTGCAACAATAGGCAGTTTTTCTAGGGGATTTTTCTATAATGAAAATATTTTTAAAAATATACTTTTTAATAAAAAGCAAAGATTTCCCTCAATCTTCTTTTTGGATTTTTCTTTATACTCACTTGTCACACAGATTTGGATCCGATGACTGACTCAATTTATGTAGAATATCTACTATTCCCATGTCTCGTAATTTATCTTGGCGTTCTTGTGAACCTACAACAACAAATCACATTGTGGGGAATATCACCAAAAAGAAGTGTCTGCAGAACAGAAGAAAGGAGAGGTAGCAGAAACCAGCTTAAAGGAGGAGTATGGAAGGCAGGTCAGTTAGAACACAGCAATGGAAAAACTCCCTCAGTTGGGGCTACCTCCCAAGAGAGCTCTGGTTTCTTTATTTGTGCATATGCTTAAAGAAAATTTTGAAGACAAAAATCAGAACACATTTTATCTTAAAGTAAGAAGCTTGACCTCAGTTGGTTTATTCTCATCTCTGTGATGTGGATGCAGAAAACATTTAACTGGAGGTGTGTTTTTGAGTCAGACTTGTAGCACTATATAAAGCCAATATAATGAGCAGAAAGCGAGCAGGAGCATAGCCACGTGTCACACACTGAATTAAGTTCTGTGATCTGAGAGATGTGGAATAAGTTACACAGTAGAGAAAAAAGATCCAGAACCAAGCAGAGACACTGATTTCTTTGCTGAAGAGCAGCATGGTCAACTTGAGAGTCTGTAAATCATCCATCTAAGAAAGTCCTCCTCCTAGCTCCACCATTCCTCAAAGCACACCACCACCAACCACTCCTTCCCCTACCATTTCTTCCAGCTCCATACTGCTGCCTCCACCTGCCCTCTCCACCCCTCAACACAAACACATGTATTTTTCTGTGCAGCAGCGTCCTTCAGCTCCCTCCTGGTTACCTTCCGTTGTTCCAGACCATACCTGTTCTTATCAAATGCCTTCCCCATTCCTTCCAGTTCCACCCACAAGTCCTTTGACCGGTTTCAGAGTCTCCCCATCAAACCCATTCAAGCCATCCATGCTGGGGAAAATTTCTTCGCCACAAATCCCCTTTCTAATCCATTTACCCTCTCCAGTGAGCCTGTTCTCTCCAACAATGAGTTTCCACAACCTCCTCAAAACTCAGAAGCTCTCTTACTAGGATTCTCTTTCACTCCAATTGTTTTCAGATTTTACAGAGATGCTACAGGTGTAAACCTCCCACCTGTGAGTCTCATCAACTCCTACTTATTGACACTCTTTTCTTGTGTCTCCCCTCCCTGCACCAGAAGAGCTCTCTACACTTTCCTCAATGTCCTCCTGACTACTCCCACATATTCCATATTATACCTATAATGATGTCTCCCTCCATGCTTTGGATCCCACTGTGCTGTGCACTGCAAATATTGATTAGTATGCAACATTAGCCTTTTGATCAGGATAGTAACTTGTACATGCATTAATAATAAGGCTTTCTTACCTTCTTCTTCATTCCATATGAGATTAGATATACAAAACATGGCAGCAAGCTGGAGTTTAGCATTTGAATGACTCTAAATATAAAAAAAACGATACTCAAGTTTAGAATAAATTCAGAATTTCTCAGACTTACATTTTGGCATTCATCCTGCAAAAAATAAGGTATCAGAGTTGGGACTAATTCTTATCTACAACTTTTCGCAAAGATAGTGCCATAACATAAAGTACTTGAGTAGCATTCAATTACTTCCTACCAAATAGTTATTGAGGCCTACAAGATATGCCTTTTCCAAGATGATGAAATGTTTTCCATGTAGATTTGTTACAGGTATTGCTTAAGTCACTGTAACATTCTTATAGGAAATAACCACTTGATTTTCCTTTTAATCAGATCCTCAGTACACCTCTGCCATATAGAACCGCACCACATGATTTCTCAAAGACAACTGAGTTTATGAAAGTTAAGTGCATAATACTGAATAATTTAGACAACAAAAAGCTAAAGTATCCCCTTTTCGTTCCTGCAAAAGGCCAACAGAAAACCTTTAAGAGAAATTCCCCATACCATGTAGTATTTGATTTTCTGTAGGATGTCATCATTGGTCATAATTAGTTCTTTTGCTGTTGTTCCATCTGCTATATTAGCAAGTATACATAATGTCTGAAAGAGAGAAAAACTGTTATTTGGCCACAAAATATGATTTATGCAGCTTCCCTGACAGCTTTGAACTTCTCAAAAACAATTTCTTTAATTAGTTTTAACATCTTTAATCTGGAGTTTCCAACTTGTTTACATCTGGGGCCAATGCCAAAGAGTAAACAGCTGTGGATGGACAGCCCTGGCAAAAAAAAAAAAGTCATTGCCATTTTAAAATAAAAAGCAACATTCATTAATTCATTTCAGTGAGTAAAATTTTAAGTGTCTTGTGGAAATATGCAGCATATAGAAAAGATTAAATACACTGGAGAATAAAGGAGTCTATTCTGTATCAGTGGCTAAGGGAAAAAAAAACCCCAAATATATCCATCTAGTTCTTCAGGCCAGGAAAAGGAAAGAGAGAGGCCTATCTGCTGATCTAGCAGAGTAAGAATTTGTTTTCAGCAAGTCTAATCACACATCTTACTTGCAGAGAGAACTCAAACTACTAATGCACCTGGTTATTTACTGCAAATCAGAGAAGCCATCCTACAGAATAATTTCATTCTTGTGCTCTCATATACAGTGCCCTTCTCTTTACCACACCCACACGTAAAAAACCCCTCTGAATTCAATTCAAACACATTTGTAAAAATCCACTAGAAAGAAAAGCATTCTTGTAGGTACTAAAGTTATAGATCTGACAGATCTCAGTAAAATATTCACAGCACATCATAATACCAAAAAAATTACATGTTGAGAAGAGTAAGTATTCTTAGATATTCTTAAATTTTATTCTGCCAAGACAACATAAACCAAAAGAGGTTACCTGCTCTTTGACTTCTATATTGTGCTCTCCTTCCAGAATGAGGGTCACTGCTTGCATGATCTGCTTCCCATGAGTGCTCATTATATGGTCTATGTGCTGCCAAAGCAATGATGAAACACAATCAGTGTAACTTTCCAGACAAAGAAGGGGCTTCCTACTTGAATTACTCTAAGTAAAGAGTAGCAACATTGCACAAAGAGCCTAGCTCCTAGCGAGGTCTCCCAAAACCAAGAACTTATCACAGCAGAAACACTTCATAATATTCCTCTTCATCTGAAGCCTGGTCTTGTTTGAGAGAGCATGATATAGGCCTCGGTTCTGACTTCACTGTAACCTGTAGAAAAGACACTGGTTTCCCAGTTGCATGGAGGCCAGTCTGAAGACTGAATCCTGCTGGACCCAAGCTCTAAGTATTGATGCTGCAGTCAGAAAAAAACACACTTCTGCTAGCTAACAGAGGGATATCCAAGAGGGGTAAGAAAACTGAGGTTTCTTATCTGGTATTTGCTACTCTTAACTGGAACACTGTGATCGGGTCTGATATCCACATTTCAAAAGTCTGAGACGGTTCAGAGAAATAAGAAATACATTACTTATAATCTAGGAAAATTATCCCAAGTTAAAAGACTTACAGGTAAAGGTCATTTGATCACAGGCTATAAACACCTATACTAGAATAAAATTGATCATCAGGAGCCACAGGAAAAGATGAAACTAGATCTACTGGATTAACTGATACCAAAACTCAAGAGTGACAGAGAACAGCCACCAGAGATTACCAGCACATGGCACACTACAATTTTTTAAAACATTAGGGATTCCTGTAGGACTTCTTAAAATTGCTAATAACGAGACTTCATTCAAAAGCTGTTGGATGAGTTATTCTGGAGTGAGTTTTGGGTAGAGAATGAGAATGGCTGGTTCTGGCTCTAAAACATACTACAGAAAGTAGGTGAAGCCAGGACATAGGTTCAGATGAAGAACATCTTAAGTGATAATAAGACTCTGCTGTCAAGAGCTCAGGGTGAATTTAATGAATGACTGGTTATTAAATATCTTTTCACATTAAGACAGAGCTAATTTTCTATGAAGCTTATTGAGACTCGATGAGTACAAATATCAGAAGACTTTTTGCAGTGACCTTTTCATAGTAGAAACACAATACGTGATAAATGCACAGTAGAGGCTTCGTGGTTTTTTTCCCCCACAAAAATGTTGGCTTGCCAAATGTTTGCTGCATGTTTTCCCTCTGTTCTTCACAGGGGATTACCCCTTTCTTTTCCTCCACCAATATCTCTTTCTCCCTGTCAAAAACAATTCATGGGCTTACATTTTCAAACCATTTTATTTCAGTGTGCAAAATGAACGTATGCATTTTGTAAGTGCACAGTCCCACAGTCAAATTCAAAAAGCCAGTACTATATATATAGTTGGTTAAGAACAGAAATATTTCAGGTGTCAAGAAAGAAGAAACACATGTATCCTTAAGATATGTACCTCTCCACACATTGACTCAACAGTGCAACCCTCTTGTTGTTCTGGACAAGTTTCTGAGAAAAACTGTTAGGAAAGTAAGTTTGCTGAAAGCTAAATGCAATGGAATGGAACATTAAATGTAACTATCAAGCTCGTATTTGACAATAATTACAAAGTTTCAGTGGATGTAGAGAATTCTTTCAAACACTTTCTTACACTGATTTGGACATTCAGTTACAGATACTTGGATAAATCCAACGGCCTCAGTTTTAGCAGTACATTGAACGTTAATCTTAAACAGAAAAATAATTTGTCTTACAAAAAAGATTAAGAATTACTTTGTATTGTCTGCATGTTTTAACAGCTTTCAGAAGAAGGTCTGTTTGCAGCTCTACTTACTGGGCGAGTTGATAGAAGATTCCTTAGCAGTCCCAAAGTTTTCATCAGAACATTTACATCGGAATCAGAAAGCAACTGGAATAACTGTTCTGTACTCAGACCTCGTAGGATATCTGATTTGATTTTCTGTTCTGCTTGAAATGCCATATTCTGAAAGAAACAGAAATTTTGTTTGATTTTTTTGCCTTAAACTTGAGCTTTCACTCTTTTAGTAGACTATTACCTGCAAGCATATATCTTGCTAAAATTAATCTTGCAAAGGTTATAATTTATGAGGAACTGCTACACAGCCAATTAAATTTCCACACAGTCTAACAGCTGGCCTGGTTATTACCTGCTTTTATTTGTCCCCTGGCATACTACTGACACTACTTAACTGTTTCCCTGAATGCTTTTGGTAACCAAACTGGTATCAGAACTGAAGAGGTTTTTTTTATTTTATGGACTAATTGGTTAAGTGTTCCAGGGTGATACTGTTTCCCTTCTGTAGTTAGGTGGATAGACAAGCCAGATTTCAGCTATGGTGTTTTTAATAACAATTGACAAGTTCTTTAAGTTACATTCACAAACTTTTTAAGAAGCAAAATCACAAGTGGTATTTCATCAGTGTGTTCCACTCACCATTAAAGCCCAAATGCCGTTCACTCGCAAGGCAAGATTTTCACTCTGTGTTAAACTACATAGAAGTTCTATGGCTCCTGATTCTAAAATAGGCTAAAATGAAGGAGAGGGGGGGAAAAAACACCAACCAACTTTAAAACACTGATTAGACATATATACATATATATGTAATGCAAAACCTTGTAGTATCACATCTTTAAATGACAGGAAAAATATCAATACATGCAACTTTTTTTTTTCAAACTGATTAACATAGTTAAGTTTAGAACAACTGCTTTCAACCTGAACCAAATTTGAAGTTCTAGTTTTATGTAAGACCTGAAGAGCTCATGTGCTAAAAGGATTCATCCAATGACTTATGCTGCTCTAGTTTGTAAAGTGTTCCTTTCTTCCAGAAGTTACTGCTTCAGAAGCAGTGAATAATTTAATATATCTGAGTTTTTGGGAAGTTGTGTGGTTTTTAACCCACTTAGGAGCTGAATTAATCAGAAAACAGGAATGTGTGGAAAATACTGCACTTCATAGGAACAGGACTGCCTCACTGAATAGCAGAAAGACCATAACAGAACGATGCAGCAGCAGTTCGTGCCAAAGTTCACCTGGTCCCATGCACTTGCACACTGCAATGAGCTGCCAATGATTTCACAATGGGCCCAGTAGCTGGCTGGCTCCTAGGGACTTCTCCACAGCCACAACAGGTGGGAGACATTCCCAAATTGGTTTTGACTCAGCTCTTTCACAGGGTACGATACAGATTGACTTCAGCTTTGTTTATTTACTAGCATGACTGCTAGTTTACATATAATTTTCAAAATATTATGTAGAAAAAAAAAGGATATATCAAATAAAGATCAGATGGCTTATAGATGCTTTCAAATCTAACATTTCTAAATATTCCTTCATTTTGCATGAGCAGCATTTATTTTTGGCAATGATGGGGTTTTTTACATGAACCATGTGTCCTGACAGAAAATGCAGTATTTCAACCCAATCTGAAGTGGAATTACTACCCTGACTGTGACCTGCAGTATGAACAAGAAAGCCCATGGGCCCGTGAACTGTGCTTGGCATTATTTCAGTTAATTTTCTGTCTCAAAGACATGAGGAAAACCACCAAGACCAATTGGTCTAACCAAAGTAATCCAAAGTACTCTGTAGGAGCCCACATACACTGCAATCTTGCAAATGTTTTCTGTAATTAAGAAATTGTTCAGACTTGGGGAATTGTTCCATTGCTATGAAGTACTGATGTGTAGGTATGATTTGTATGAAATACAGACATTGCAGAACTCAAGAACAGATATTCTGTATCATTCATTCAAGAACAATAAAAACCACAAGACTTGGCTATACCAGCATTTTCAAGATTACAGCAGTATTTCTCTAAGACAATGGATCATATTGCTGATTATTAGTTTGCTTTCTTCTTGCTTATGAATTTTTTAGATAAGTGTTTTACAAAAATTTCACGTACTTTTCTTTAGGGACTACATTTAACTATTCAACCATCTTTAACTGTCACAGTACTCTAAACCTTTTTTTTTTTTTTTTTTTAATTCACCAGCTATCTGTGATACAGTCTGCCTGGCATTACAGCTCTATAGCACTTCACAAGCAGGGGCTACCAACTAAGATACATTGTACAATGGTTCAATAAACATAAAGGTAACTTTTGCCTATGACCTCTTCTTGTTTCTGGATAAATACTAACCTCCTTGCTTGGAGAGAATTCCAGAAGAAGATTGCATAGTGTAGAAGATGCTACTACAAGAATTTCATTTGGAGCATTCTGTAAAACCTGCAGTCACAAAGGGGAGAGCGAGGAATCTCCGTTAGTAACTAGTAGGATAAGGAAGGGATCATTTTGAAATGGAATACCTGTAATTATGCTGCACTTTGATATTCCATACTTTAGGAGATGCTTTGATGCAAGCAGTGCAGATCCAGACAACCCTTATTCAACTCAATGGGATGATACACATTACATTACAAGCTGGAGGAATGTGAAGTTATTTCACAGAACCCAGATCTGAGAGGGCTCAGGTCTGAATTAAAAAAATCAGTGGGAACGGATCACCGCTCTGCAAAGCGTACATGTGCTGGCAGTTGTCATTCAGCTCTGCAGCCACCCTCTCAACAGAGAAGAGGCTGTGTCCTGCAGTGCATCCCTGTGCCATGGTTTACAGAAAAGTGGAGGAAGCTCCAGGAGGAGCCTCCTCAACACTTCTGTACCTTGTGCAAAGCACAACACGGCAAATTTCCTTATGACCGTCCTTTCAGAAAAGCGATAGCCTGGAACAAGTTATACTCTCTCTTATTTGTGCCTGGATCTCCAGTGGGATCGATACATGCCGTTCTCAAACAGAGCATCTCTTGCACGTTCTGAGAAAACTCAGTGAGGAGATAGGCATGGAGGATACAACCGCTCCTCCTCCAAAGAAAAGGGGAATGGAAGGATTGTCCTGTATCGCCTTTTCTTTTGGAGCAGTGAGCAAACTGCAAACATTAACAATTACTGCATTTACAGAGGTTTGCACTGAAGTACATATATGTAAGTCCTATAGTTTTAGACATTGTTCTTCCATGGCTTACACAGCTATATGTGCTAGGGGAGAGAAAAAGAATTTACTTAGCTGTTATTAATCTAAAGTGAAAACTGATTTATCTTTATTTAATATTACCTTTATTTTTCTATTAAGAATAATTCTTGACATTCTGGAATGAACATACAAGTTTCTGACTTAAGCTTATTTAATACAAATCAAAATGAACAACTGCCAGCAGCTGTGCATACATAAAAGTCTGACATCTACATTTTTTTTTTCCACATGGCTCTCCTTTTATGCTAGTTGTGCTTCTTCAAGCAATCCTGTCATTTGTGTGTTTTACATTTAACAAAGGCTCAAATATCTTAAAATATTCAAACCATTCCCTCCAAGCCGCTTCAGGTGATGATCATGAGTCCTGAATCATGGGATTATTACACTACAGTGATAGCACAAAACTTGCATGATCAAATCTCCCTTGACCTCTCAATAAGACTAATGAATTGGACATCCATGGATTAGTATTGCAACTCACACACCCAATCCAAGGATGAATGCTTAACTTGTATATAGTAAGTGTATTGTGTATACTGTCAGAAAATAATTTCCCCATCATTTCTACCACAAACTCTGTAAAAAAGTAAACCCATACTTTAGGCCCTCTAATTCATGCAAACAACATAAAAGGCTGAGAAAGTTTCTTGGCCTGCAGCCAACAAGATGGCCAGAGGGTGTAGTATAACTAGTGAAGCAAGTTTTCTTAAGTCCATAACTTGTGAGAATCAGAACATAAGGAAAACAGAAAGAGTCAAGCCTGAAAAAAAAGTCACCGAGTGGTGTCCAACAGGCATCTTTCTTGCACTGAAATATCACTAGAAGTAACTGAAGGACCATCTGATCTTTTACTTCCTTCCAAGCTCTTGAGTGAAGCTTTGGACAGTCAGCTCACATAACTGCTTTGTTATCACGCTCATTAGTTCATTTTTGCCGACAACATTATCTCTGGTCTGGCTATTTTACTTCTGAATAGTGACAAGCTCACTTCAGGTGATTTTCTTGGCGATTCTCACGGATGTCAATACTGCCCAGGCTTTCAGGCTTCTTGCTAACAGACTCTGTCTGTTCCCCAATTTCGAGGTCTAGAAGATCTTGAAACTGAGAAACTGGTCCATTTGTCAGCACTTAATGACAGTCACATTATAGGATGAGAGGTAATATATACCTTACACACTTTGATCTCATTTAATCTTGTGGATAATTGCATTATATTAAAATGTGTATTTTTAAAGGTCTTGCAGAGCTTTTTGGCTTCAGTTTTAGAATTCACAATGAAATCCAGAAGGTAGAGAAATACAAGAGAAAAAGCAGATCTAAATTCTCCTGTAGGGCTTACAGACCAAGTCTGAACTGTGCTATCTAGTCTGAGCCTGAAATTACAGGAGATATAGTCCTCCTAGCGCCCCATGTAAACACCAGGAATAACACACACAGAAAAAACAAAAAACAACCAAAGAAATAATAAAAAAAAACCCAACCAAAAATCAAGCACAGACCACCACAGTCCTCTCTTCTGCTGCTTGGCTTTTTTTGTTTTATGACTCTCATAGGAGAAGGTCATGTCATTTTGATTTCTAGGTAATTTCTATTATGAAAGCCATGAAAATTGAACAGACACCATATCTTCCTTTAATGGAACAGAACACTTCAGTAACTGAGACTTGACTTTTCTTTACTTACCTTCATTAAAGGTTTCCATACAGCATGGTCCTGAAAACTTGTCCTGAGCTGCTGTACAGAACGGGACAAACTGTGCAAACATCTGTAGAGGAAAAGAACTCTTCACTGTGAAACATACACACTCACATGTACACTATTGTAATAGTTACATTGCTTCCACACAAAGATTCAGCTTAGAATTTGGTTAAATAGTGGACTGTAAATAGCAAAAAGAAAATATTGTACTAGTCCAGGATAACTTCCCCTCTCCCAAGAAATTTTCCAACAATAGAAATGACTTCAGACTAGCTCTTCAAAAATTAAAAAATTAAACAAGTGCAGCATCAGACTTTGACAAGACAAAAGTATTTGTATGAATCAGAAAAACCTCCTACCTGACTGCAGCTAATCGCACCTTGATACTAGATTCAGACAAGCCATTAACAATACGGTCCATCATATTTTCAGTCTCAATGATCTGGAACAAAAAGGAATTAATGCTATATGAATAAAATAACATAAGCATTTATGAGTTGTTGTTTGGGTTTTTTTGTCTGCAATTTTTTAAATATTGTATGTAAAAACTGTAGTCAAAACCGGCAAGCCACATTATCTTCCCAGATTAAGTGGAAAGTAGTGTCTATGTGCACACAGTTTAGAAAAATACCTACATTCTATGCTCCACTACTGCTTTCAAAATGATTTTATTAATCATCAAGGAACAAGAGGAGGTTTTTTATATATTTTTATATATATATAAACCTTAATGTCACATGAAAACAAAAGAGAGCATGTGAGAGTGCACACACTATACACACACTACAGATTGTGCAGCTATCTGGAAAAAAATACATAGTAGTTCATCTGTCATATTTAGACATGGCCAGCACAAGCACTTAATACTAGGATAAAAGGGAGTTAATAGCAAGGTGAAAAATGGCTTTTGTATAATAAATCAACTTCCTCATGTACACACCCATCATTTATTAAAAACAATGCTTTGATGTGTAAAAGAAGGATCCTTACTATTAGCTAATTAAGTTCATCTTGCAACAAAAGAGAAGTTTATGGGTTTGAATTCTGAGATCCTGAATGGTTCCCCACTGATAAATCTTCCTGTTAGTTATCTTTTCAACACTGTGTTTTCCTGTCTCCTTCGTGTTCATATCCATCTTCCTTCTGTTTTTCCTCTTTAACCAGAAAATTAACTCAGAAAATTCTCATGCCTCCTGTACTTGCAACATTTGACATAGCAACTCTAAGCTTAATTTTAAAAAATGCTGTTTTTAATCAATTCTTTGTTTAATTTCCCTCCACTTTCCATGTATAAATGTTTAACTTCATAAGTGCTCCAATCATCCAATCTCTTTCCTGTCATGTTTGAATACAGTTTGTTCTCCTTCACACCAGCTGCTTTGTTCTGACACCGCAAGCCCCCTTTGTCATTTCAGAATCATGGAACAAATTTTGACTTTGTTTTCCAATATAATTAGACTTTCCAGGGCTTATTTTTGAAAAAATATTTGTTTTATAATAGAATACATGACAACAGAGGCATATTCTGTCCCTTAGAATATAGGTTTCAGAAATTACTCATATGCCACAGCAATATTCCTGTACAGCTTATGAGTAGCAAGGATGACATGTTGAAATACAACTTATTGTGAGAATCTAGCTCATCACTGTGAAGATGTTTACATAAAAAAACTGTACTCTTACATTTTGTTATAGCAAGATATTAATTTCTGTTCAAAACCCATGCAAAAAAAGTGCAATCTGAAAGTTTATAGTAACGTAACAGAAAGAGAGCCTTCTTGTTTCAATCTATTTACATTACAATGAAAAAAAAATGGCTGTAAGGGTGCAAATTCTTGCACTGCCTTTCAGCCTAACTTTCAGCTACATCCTTGTCTGATTGCTAACATTTTTGTCAGGCTCACCTTTTTTCGGATATCTTCATCATTTGCTCCCAGGGAAGCATAGAGCTTGAAAGCAGCCTGGCGCAGTTCATGGGCGTGCTTCAAATCATGGTCAAGCTATTTAAATAAAGCACAGATAACAAACTTTGGCATTAAAAAATTACATGTGCGATACTCTTACTTGTTCTAAAGTTGTGCTTATCTACTGGGGTTTTGTCTACCACACCAAGGGCATCCAGAAACACAAATTACTCCATTAGCTGATGTCCACGTTTACCAACTGAATACAGTAACTGAAGTTTAGAACACAGTTAATTTCTCTGCTGAGTTGCAGATAAGTCAACTTAAACAATTTGAGGCCAAAACACTTCTATAAAGTTACAACTCTATTCAGACCATATTCAGATAAAAATTATTCTTATTTACCCAACAGAAACCTACAAGAACAAGCAAGGAGAAGTGAAAAAACTGGGAGGGAATCAAGGGAAATTTTATCAAGAGAACTGAAGCAAAAGCAGGAATCAAAGCCTGTCTCTAAATCACAGGACGTCCATCTTCAGGTGGAAGCTAACTTCTGACTTCTGTAAAGATAACCCAGCAGGGTACAAGCTGTCTAGGAGGTTTCTGGAAGGTAACTTCTTAACAGGTGCTAGAGGGGTGAATTAGGGTGATGCACCACTAGATAGGCTGCTCACAAATCAGGAAAAACTGCTCGGGGGCATGATAATTAACTGGCACACTAGCTATAGGGATCATAAAATAATTGTGTTCAAGTTCCTGAGAGGTGTGAGAAAGGCGCAGAGCAGAGTAGAGAGCCTTGACTTCAGGAGAGCAGACCTGGAGGAACAGATGGAGTGTACCCTGGCTTCTTCAGCCAGGAGAAGAGAAGGCTGAGCAGAGACCTAAGAGCAGCCCTCCAATACCTACAAGGAGAAGATGGAGCCAGACTCTTTACGGAGATGCACAGCAAGAGAAGGAGAGACAATAGTCAAATTGAACCAGAAGAGGTTCTTACTGCATATAAAAAATAAAAATTCAGTATTAGAACAGTTAAACTTTGGAACAGATTGCTCAGAGAGGTTATTTAATCTCAATTTTTAGCAGTTTTCAAGATCCTACTGGACAAAGCCTTGAGTAACCTTATCTAAGCTCAGCACTGACTCTGCTTTGAAAAGAAAATAAAGACTTTCAGACCTTCTCTCATTCTTTCCAATGAGAATGATTCTATGAGTCTGACTGCTCTCAAAACTCTGTACCAAAGGGCTCCATAAAACGATGTAATATTTAAAGTCTACACAAAATGCCAGAAAAATGCTAGTATTAAGCAGCAAAGTGCTGAAATAAAAGAACTGACAAAAATTGTGTGAGTCATTCTCTCTGCTGCAGCTATATTAGAGCAGAATGTATTAAATCATTGTTAAAATATTTAAAACAGACAAGTAGTTGTTTGGCAATGTCCTCACTCACGTAGTTTTTACCTTACAGGGTGTAATTCAAAGCAGTCTTTACAAAGTAAGCAACCTGGCTCCACAGCTGCCTGTTTCTACAGTCTTTATGAACACTCAAAGCAGTGTCATAATATTTATAATTGTGCCACTCACATTTGGAACCTAATCATATTTTTGATGCTACAGCCAACGTACATTACTCCCCAATCAGCTGCTAAACTTCCTTCTGCTTATTTAATTTTATAACACAGCTATACTTTTTTATATTTAATTTGCATTTTTACATAGCATTCAAAGCAGCTCTATATGCAGAATCAATCCCATTCTATGAAAGTCTGAGAAGTGAGTCTATCTCTTGGGCTAGTTTAAGAGAAAAACTAAGACTCTATAATCCATTTTTCTGGGCACTTCCTACAAATCAGACTCAGTAAGAGGGGAAGGGAATAGGCAATAGGTATTTCAATATGTGGGATATCAAAAACAATCTTGCTTCTGAGGCTGATTGATCCATTAGTGCTTTGGAAAGTGCATGCAAATCTGTAAAATAAGTTCATGGATGAGAACTCCTAGTACACCTATGAAACTAAGTCTCCAAGGTATATCTGGTCTCTGTTTATCCAAACTCTTGCAAGTACAGATAACTCAATACAAAATGCTACATGACATCCACGTTTTTCTGCTTTAACAGAACAGAACCATCTCTGAACTTAACATCTTCCACAAATCTGACCTAAGCATTTAAATTGATCTCTCATCACATGGACTATTATCTCTCAGGAAGCTGGAATGTACTGGTTCCTGAAGGTAAGTAGAAACATGACAGATGTCTCAGTCTGGTCCTTCATAGCTATCTCTGGAAAACGTAATGAAACTCATTATGGTGAAGTTATATTAAACTACCCATAGCCCATCTCTCTATCTTTGACACAGAAGAATAGCAGCATCCTTCTTACAGAATGGGGAGTCCAGATATACACAACAGTTTTAGTTTGGTTAATACAGGCTCCAGAAAAAGCAGAGAGCGAGCAAAGATTTGGAGCCTATATGCATAGCAAAGACTTGGGGATATATGCATCAAGCATCAACACCACCTGGACCTTCGGTCACCTTTCTATTGAGGAACTCAGACATAAGGTTTAAATAGAATTTAAAAAAAAAATCCTGAGCCCATTTATTACTGGTTTTGCACATTTTTCAAAGCTTCAGAACTGGGTAAGGAAACGTACCCTCTTGATATCAGTGATTGCACTCACGGAGCTGGGATACTTGAAGTAGTCAGCAAGCATGACAATGAGGTGGTCAGTAATGCTGGCAATTCTCTGGAGCTCCACATCTGTTTCAATCAAATAGGCTAGAGTTTCTGCTCCTTCTACTCGCTCCTCCAGCAGTCTTTCCTTACTACACATTCGAACCAAACATGGCAGAGTCTGAAAAATTAAAAAAAATCAAAAAAAACCCCATCCAACAACAAAAAAAACCAAAATCAAACCCACCATCGTTTAGTGCAGCTACATTCATAAAGAAGCTCACAAAAAAAAAGGTCAAACAGCTATCCCAGAGCAATTCTCAGCAATATTCTTTAGATCAGTAGCTTCAGACAAAAAGATTTTAGCAGTTTTAAAGACTACACACAGAGAGAATTTTTTCAGGCATTACTAAGTATACAATAGGCTACTTTCAACCAACTTCTCATGCAGTCAAAATTAGGCTGTGTGAATGCAATGTTTAGAAGTTTGACCATGGTCAAACTTTTGCAAAAGCTAAAAAACCCCCTCAAGAAACAAAAAACAAGACCAATCAAAAAAACAAAACAAAACAAAAAAAACCCTCAGAAGTTCATATTTGTACACGTTTATTCATATTACACACAAGAACCAAAAGTACCCAAGCTGCCCTCAAGAAATACTTAACCCCTCCAGCCCTTTTGCAATCTGGGATTGACTAAGGACAACGGAATAAAAAAAATAATTTCAGGGCCTCCTTGACCCATGCTGGCTGCTAGGAGTAGTAGAGAAGGAAGGACTATTCCTAAGTAGTATATTTGGTCAATCAGAAATTAAGTCCACTTGGAATCCAGTTCCGTTATGCCTTACCACCTTATCGTGGTTATGCTCACATAGCAACATTTTTGCCATACATTCTCTACTTTAAATATTAAAAACAATCAAATTTTACCTGAAGCTCAATGAAATACACTTAACTCTGGAAAGACCAGTTCTCCAATGGTTGGGACTCCGTTCACTCAAGCCTCACCAAACAGAAGTATGAAAATGGATGAGGAATAATATCAAGGTTTTTGCTTGTGTAACTCCACTGACTTCAAGAGAATTATGCTAGTAGAAAATGTTTCAGAGTTATGTTTTTGGAAACTGAAACAGCATTTATCCATTGACTGTTCAAATGATTAAATAGATAAGTATCTCTATTCCACAGGTAAGGAAGCAGAGTTACAGGATTTGCCTACTTTTATTAAAAAAGTAGATGCTACCAGAAGGTTGCTACCACTTAGGTTGTGAATCCTGCACCTAATCCAGAGAGCCAAAGCACCTCCTCTCTGCATATCTGTCACTTAAGACATCAGATAAGACTTTCAGCCTGAACAGTTGAAAAGTAGTTCTAAGAGCAGACACATCTAAGGACCTTCTGCTTCCTTAGGAAGTTCACCCAGAACACTTTGAAAGAGAAGATAGCTGCTGAGGGTTGGTAAATTTAAGCAGCCCTCAGAAATTACATCATTCCAAAAGTGTGATTTCTAGGACCCCTGCAAGTTTGTTCAATGTTTGCTTTAAAAGCCTTCAGGTGTTTAATTACTACTGTACTTTTTCTATCTGTAGAATTCAGAACTGCACCATAATGATTAAATATCACGAGTTTCAATTACCAGCCTGGCATAAGGTATCTTAAAAATTGAGGCTAGCTTAAATAAAACAATGAAAGCTGAATATAAGCTCTCAAAAAATTACTCTGAGGTTGAGTAGGAAAGAAGTGGAATTCCATGTCTAAATCACAAAGATAATGTACTTCCCAGTTGTTTCCAAGGGCAAATGGCCTGAATTGAGCAGACAGTGGGGGATTTCTGAAGGAAAGAAATTTTCAAAAGCATGAGGTTTGCAGGAGCAAGATAGGTTGGGAGCATGGAATGCTAGCATTCAGTTTACAGGTTTTTTAAGGAGAAAGAAGAGATCAGGGAATTTGAATGTCAATTTGGAAAAAAGCTACGTAGAAGAATGAAGGAAAAAGCTGCAGCTTGGCCTCCTCACTTGCTCTAAGACCGGATGCCTGTGCAGAATAGGTGCCACTATCAACACTGGAATGTACTGCATTTTGGACTTTCTTGTGTAAAAAGACAGGAGGGATGGACCTTTGTCTCAACCAGTGTATGGACTTTTCATCTGTCACTACCTGGAATGATGGATACGAAAACCCCACTAACAAAAGCTGTAGATATGCGAGACTCTACTGCCATGGCTATTGAAAGGAATAAATACGTTTTCTTATTGCATTATCTTACACACAATCTACTCTTTCCCCAGCATTACCAAGAATAGGACTAAGGGACAGCTCTTGGCACTCTGGTGATAGCTTTCGTGTTTAAAATGTAAGCTTGCAGGAGCTGTCAGGGGTTTGCACCAGACCACAGTCAGAAGATACTAATCACTAGCCTTTGGTGGTGGGTATTTGTTGCTTTAAGCAGTACACACAGCTATCTGCAGAGCCATGGTCTTCTCAATCTCAGTACAGGGGCACTGTACTACATGAGGGAAAAATTTCCTTAAGTCTGAACAACGTAGGTGTTATTCTCTAGAATGAAGTATGCTAAAAGCACACTAAAAGCTTTGGAGTCTGCCAGACTGCTACAAGTAATGATCAAAGAAAGCAAACATGTTTTCTTATTGCAGAACTACAGTAATACTTCAATATCTCATGGAGAAACAAGCAGTGTTGGTATTACCTGATCTCTGACTGATATGCTTGCTTATCAACAGCTTTTTTTTTTTCCTTTGACTAGCTATAAAGTGTGATCATAAAGATATTACATTCCTATGGTATTTAATGAACTTTCCTCTACTGAATTTCCTTATAAAGTCACATGCAGTATAAAAATCAAATCCAGTATTTCAGCATGACAGTTTCTTTTTTTAATAACAAATTTCCCTAGCCAAACGATGAAGCAGAAAAATGTACAAAAACATTGTGAAACCCATGAAATCATCTGCTGATGACAGACTCCATATACAGATTGTGCAATTATTCTGACTATAGCCCTGTGAAATAAGTTATTGAAAGAAAACTAGTGCCTTGATCATATACAGAGACTGAGGCAGTAATGCTGTTTCCATGTTGCTTACAAATGGTTACTGAAATGATAACAAACCTCAAATGGATGTGTGTCACACTTTGGTACATTTATTCCTGGATACTGACCTTTTAGTATGATTCTTTATTTAAAACTTCTTAAAAAAGCCATGTGACTATAAATGCTTAAAAACACAAAGGGAAACTAGGGAACTAAGTTTTTAAATTAAAAAAAAAAAAAAAAAAAACAAAACAAAAAAAAAAAAAACCCAAAAAACCCAAACCAAAACAGGAGAACTTGGTGCTTTGAAATCTTCAGTGTAACAAATTTTGTGCTACTTTTTATAAGAGACAAATAAAAACGCGATAGCCCTAGGTGAGAAAAACATTTTACAAAGAAAACTGTTTTACCAGCTCACCTTAAGAACGATACAAGAATCGTCTGTCCGTATTGCTCCAGCTCTGCACATGGAAGTAAGGCTGTAACAACATAATGAAACACACATTCACCTATCATTGGTTTTGATTCACTTAAGACATTGCAGAACAATCAACTTTACTAATGAAACATACTCCCCTTTGTTCTACATTTGTGCTTACTAGAATTGGGCACGTGAACAAACTACTACAGGCATACTTTTAAGCAGATTTCTAGTACAGGACATCTTGCTACAGCACTGATCAATACATTCACCACACACTAGTCAAAAAAGGTCTAACCATCAAACTCCATTGATTCACAAACCTCTTTTACCAGGAAAAAAAACCCAAAATGAACAACTTAATATATTAAGATAAAGGAGCAATGTACATAGACCTGGTCTTTGCTGCACACAGCATGAGCAAGCACTTAAAGCAATCAGGAGAGAATCAGGACAGGGTTGGTAGTCTGACAGCTTAGTCAGAAACCATTCAAGCTTTGCATTAGCCTGGGAGACACGATATCATTGTGCTGCTTGTCCACAGGCACGTCTTAACACTCTGCTGGAATAAGCACATCCTCGGTAATGATGAATCCAAGTCAGTCTCTGACACTGAATCAAACCAATATTTGTTCTTTATTAAACAACTTAGTGGATATGACAACTCCAACACATTGACACACAACATCAGACAAATGCGTAAGCTGCTTTGTCAATTTACCTGTACACATGCTCCAAGCTATCAGAAATATGAAGTAGTTCAGCCACCAATGAAACTGCTTTACATTTAAGTAATTTATAGTTTTTACTTGCTCTGCTACAAGGAAGTAGAATGAAGCCGGAGGATAACTGCTCTGCATTCAGTGCAGGAACAGTCAAATATCTTTTGTTTTACCTTTTGAATTAAGCCATTGTAACTGGCTTTTGTCATGCCAGAGTTGAGGTTAAATAAATAACTGAATTTCAGTAAAGGTGACAAAACTAACATGTTTCAACTCTCAACTGGGCAGATTAAAAGTGTACACAGGGTCAATTATAATTGCTCAGCTAAGGATCATCAATATGCTAACATACTGTAACCATTTTGTGTTTCACTGCATTCTTGAGCTCCTTCCAAGTGCCTAAAGAGAGTTCTTTCACCCCTTAGAAGGTAACATCAATGATTCTATTCCAGACATCTACTAGTGACAGACAGAGATAAAATCCCACAATCAGAAGTCTTTTTATATATTATTTCTCAGAAGACAAAAGATAAGACTTGACTGTTAGCATAGACATAATTTCATACACTTTCATTGTCCTTACAGCTGACAGCAGGAAATACTCATTTTCACACCTGAACAATCAGGAGGAAAGCACCCATCTTGCAGTTGCCATTTAGTCCAGCTAGATCCTATCTGTCAGAAAAGTAGCTCTATTTCAAACATGAAATAAGTTAAGAGTATTTTTACTTCAGGTAAAATAGGCTTGGCTTAGCTGGAGGCAATTCCAGTAATTTTAATAAAAAGTGTTACTGCTCCACTTGTGGCTGCAAAGCTCTCTCCCAAGAGGCTTCCTGCTCTTCCCTCGGTGCCAACACTGATGCTCAAGCGAAGGATCTTTACTCCATTTCAATCAAGAGGTATTAACTTGGGTCTTCCAGGTCTACTTCATTTGTTAAAAAACAAAGGTAATTTTTTAAGATAGCCTTGTATGCCAGTCTGGATTCCAAAAGAAATTTAACAAAAGGCTTCACAAATGCATAAAAACTCCTTCTACATCCACATTCCAAGGACTCTACTAATAAATCAGAGAGGAACTGCAGATTAATTGACCAAAGTTGGCAAGGCAGGAGTGAAGTCTAATTTAGAAGCAGAATAAAAGAGGACCTGTGACAATTTAACCTACTACTCTCATTGGGGGTGGGGGAAGAGCAGGGGAGGGGAAGAGAGTGGGTCTTTGTAAGCCCCTTGGACTATCATGAAACTGAGGCCTTGAGTGCCCTACTAAGAATATTCTAATTTGAAGCAGATAAGGAACACCAATAGACCTGCAAGCATTCATCCCACAAGGAGACAGTGCAGAGCCAGAACAATTCTTTTACCTCCAACCTGCCTTCATGACTTATCAACTGCCTTGTATCTTGAGATCAATAATAAAAAATAAATTCTAACAATTATCTATGTGTTCTCTGAATTCTCAAAGAAACACATAAATCAATCAGAACTGAGACTGCTACAATGCATTTAATTGAACTTGGCTTCTTTGATGAGAGCTACCTAACAAAACCAGACTGCACAGACCAACTGTGGTTGGAAGGGAGCATGGGAGGTCCCCAGATGGACCTCCCACATGGAGTGGGATTACCTAAGACAACCCATACACACATCCATGTCTTTATAACTGCTTTCATGAATGGGTTAAGTCATTATAAGCTGGCACCATCACAAAAGAAGCCATCCTACCTACCCCACTTGTTCCTCGCCCACCATCTCAAGACCTGGCACTGAGACAAGTGAAATTGTTTGGTGAAGTGAATCAGAAAACTCACTGATCCAGGTCAAAAATAAGCCATCAAAATCTAAAAGAATAATCAAATACATCAGTGACCAAACTCCGAGTTTAGTTTAATTTTAGCAGTTTATAGTGATGGGTAATTTACCTCTTTAACCCCCTGAAGTAATTTATTCCATTATTATCAACACAACAAAAGGAAAAGGGTCTTAAAGGGAGCCAACTGCCAGCTTATGAAATAAGTATAACCCTAGTGTTGCTGTCATGGAACTCAGTCACATTTTGTCAGAGGGTAGAAAGTCATTATGAATATGAACACACAGAAATGTACCCACACCAGAAGATAAAGTTTGATTTTAACTATAAAATTAATTAATAACATTAATTCTGCTGTATGAGCACATGAACTTAAAGAATAATCTATTTTAACTGAACAGTTGGGAAGAGAGACTAGCTCTGCTCTCTGATCATCTTAGTGCATACAGTTCTCAACTCACAGTCCCAGTCACCTGAGCGAGTCCTCTGACCAGTGGTGCAACTTGTACTACATGATGATATTCCAGTATTACACTCTGTAAGGACATATGATTGACCATAGCTTATTCAAAGTAAGACTGATCATAAAATCCAAGCTACTGGTGAAAACTGCAGTTCAACTTATGTATATCCATATGCAGACATACACATTCCTGACAAAAGTGCTGCCCAGCAATACTTATTCCTGTTTATGTACAGTAAGGAGCGAAAGTTATGCTATAAAGATTACTAGGTGAGAACCACCTCCTCAAGGATTTAGATAACGCAAATAATATCTATAATTATTCCTCAGACTTTTGATCACATATTACTTTGCAACAAGTAAAATGGGAACAGTTAAGAAGTAAGTATGGAATTGCATACTATTTCATTCTAACTCCTGATGAGAATTACCATTTGGCTGATGTGAGCTGCATCTCAATAGGCTTGTCCCTTTGTAACATCTTCACAAAAATCTGTGGTAACAATTCTCCATCAACCGACACTGCAAGCAACAAAAGAGAACTCCAAGTAATTTTAATTCAGCCAGTCAATAAAACAAGTGTCAAATAAGCAACAGCAGCTTTATACTTACCATTGACAAGGGTCATTGATACCTGTGGGTTTTCAAAGGCTAGAACTGAGAAGCATTTCAATGCTTGCATTCGAACCTGTGTAAAAACATCATATATATGAAGTATAAATGTAAACGCTAACTTAACTGCAAAATTGATCTATACTGCTGTACAGGCTTGTAGAAAATAATTCTGTATAATCAATAAGAAATGTAGATGATGAATGAATCACATATTGACTTCTGTGACCTCCCTGTTAGAATTATCATGTCATTATAATGATGTGAACTATTTGTGAAAAAGACAAGCAAAGATAAAAATCAGGAATTAGACAGTCAGAAATACCATTCTTATTTATGATGCCTCACAAATGTGCAAACAACAACAAAAGAATGGAAGTATCACAACAATAGTACTTTTTCTTTCCAGTAATCATACAAGTACATAAAAGAATGAGAAATGCATTTTGTTGAGATTTATATTTCAGAAGCCTTTATAGGTGAGTTTAATAAAATGTTTAAAGAGAACTATCCAGTTGAAGTGATTCTAAACTCATCTTAAAATAAAGATATACTGTAAGTTTTACTGCCATTATACAGCCTCGGGTGTCACCTGTACAAGAAGGATTCACAAAGTTCCTCAAGGCTGGATTTTCCTCCTTCATCCAAAACCATGCCATGGTTTAATAAAACAGTATTTCACAGTTGCCTAGTCATGCTAGGCTATGAAGTCTTTATAATCTCTTTTTTGACACAGGGAAGACCAACCATTATCATCTTCCCAGGTGAAGAATCTGATTTAGTTCAGATATCAAAACAGTTGCACATATTTAAACTATATCAATGTCTTCCCATGTTTCTGTTACCACATTCTTAGTGTGAAAACAAAGCAAAAAGAACAAAATTTTGACCTAAAGAATCCCATCACTGCAGAAAGCACTTCCTGCAAGTTAGATTTAGGCCCATCCCACCCTCCTCAACAAAAAGCCTTAGAAACATGGAAGTCCAAGGGTAGACAATAGCAGCAAAGACAAACACACTTCTGTGCATTACTTCTATAATATCTAATCACAGTCACGGTAAGATCTCTTCTCATCAGTAGTAGAGAAGCCTTAGTCAGGAAGAACAGGCAGCAGGCTACCTGGCTTCACAACAAAAGCCTTACTTGACAACACTTCCATTTACTTTTCAGACAATCTAATGAACCTGGAGTATGCTTCAAAGCAGCAGGAAGCAGAGATTGTGTATTGAAAAAGCACTGAAAAATGTCAAATGCACAGCCCAATAGCTGTATTCCTGCCAGAGGAAGTCAGGGGTGGGGTAAAGGTTTTAATGAGAACAACTGAAGTCTAGCTGGAAGTTAACTATTTTATGTAATAGTGCTCTATTAATTAAAGTTATTAAAATTACAATGACTACTTTCTTTGCTAGTAATGTCTACTTAAGGGCAATCAGTTCAGTAATTACATGAGAAACAGGGAACACAAGCATTTGGAAAAAGATGTAAATATGGTCTCAAAACCATTATCTGTAATGCCACTGTAAAAGCTGTAGGCCCTTTGTGTTAGACATCTCACCAGCAGTGAAGAGGCACACTTGTACTGATATAACACATGGAAAAGATAATTGTAGTTATCTGGCTATGGGACAATCCCAAAACCAAAGGAGAAGAGTTAATTGAAAAAATAGACAATTCTCTTGGAAGACCTAAACAAACTCTTCTCATGGGTACTGAAATCCCACTTTGAGGGTTTCTAGTGTTTATTGATCCAAATCATCTGAGATACCTTGCTGGCCTTTACTGTAAGTATTGAAAATCAGGCAAAGTTTTTAAATACTGTCTTTTCCTGTTAAGTTCTTATTTGGCTGAATATTAAGAAACTGGATAGAGAAGCATGAGAATGAGACAATTTGTATTCTACAAAAATGTATCAGTTACATTAGAAGTCTGAGAATGTCTAATTACTGCAGAACAGTAAGAAAGCAGCTAAGACCACAATGAAGCTGTTAATCCCAGGAGTATTAACAGAGGAAAGTGTATGAAGAGCAGTTCAGTCTGTACACCTGGAATCTAAAGGCCTGACCAAACTAGCAAAGGGGGAAACAGAGAATACTTTCTACATCTCTCCAGTAAGGTAGGACTAAATATACATATATTTTTAATGCAACGCTACATGTATCTTGTTGGTGAAAAAGCAACTTGAAAACTTTACCTTGCTCCCATTTCTTTAAAGCAGCTTTTTGAAAAAAATTAGGAAAGATTCAAAGCCATTAGAAAAGGTTCCAAGCCAAACACAGCTTGGAAAATTCACCTTACAATTCAGGGCAAAAAAAAAGTCAGCTAATGGGAGAAAGAGCAAAATGTTGCCCGACCACAGTGAAAACTAATTAGTACAGAACAACAGAAAGCAGAAGTTTATCAGTCTCACTAACAAAATATTGAAAACCACATACTTCCTACTGGATTTATTAAAAAAAAATCCCAAAAACCCAAAACCAAACAAAAAGCACCACACGAGATTAACAAGCCCCTGGAACAGAGCAGCAAATTTCCCTTCACGTTTAATTCTTATTTAAATACTGGTTGTTCTGCTGAAAGATACTTTATCAAGAATGTTCTGCATTAGGCAGATCAAAATGGACAAGCACAATTATCTAATTCTATCTCAATCAACCAGCTAAAAGCCTACTTTCTCAAGTAAAAAAAAAAGGCATGAAAACTTACTAGGTATTTTCCATTAGATATTATAATAAAAATAAGATAAATTTTGATACTTTGAAGTGTTTCTTATTTTCAGAATGATTATATTCATACTTTGGGGGGTGGAGAGGAGGGATAAACTGATATCTTCCTAAGGAAGTCCATGAAACTTCAACTGCTTAGAGATCATAGGATTGGCTTCAGACAAATTTCAAAATTATTTGCATAGCAGACATCTGTTAGCCCTTAAAAAACCAAATGACACAGAAGAGCCTCAGAAAGTATTTTATACACTCAAACATTTTATTAAGTAATCTGCAGCAGACTCTTAAGGCTGTGCTCAAGATTTGAAATTTTGTCCTTAAACTGAAAAGAGTTAGTTGACCCTCCTTGCCACCCAGTTACAGGTAGTGTGTGATTCTTTTCCCCAGAGGTGGTACTTTCAGATAGTCCAGGACGGACTTTCAAAATATAACAGAGAATGGAGCTGAGACTCAGAAAATTCAGTGAGCACAAAACACTGGTAGCTGGTGGCCCCCAAGCATTCCATGTCCATGTTTTCACAAGTATGACATCTATTTAGGACACCTCACATTTGCTTCTCCTCAGCTTAATTTCTTTTTCTTATTTATTGTTCAACAAATTAGACCATTTTTATGGGGTTGCCAAGTGACCGTTCTTTGGATCAACAACAGCCAGTTCTGTTTTATGGTGTTTTAACTTTATAGAGCACTCCAAAACAACAGGTCTCGTTTTGATAGAAATCCATATGATGAGTAAAAACAACCGTTATTCTAGAAATATACATTATATCTGCTTGCATAGATACAGTTTGGATTCCTTTCATAAATATAAGTAAAACATGGAAAAATTTTAAAATCTTACTTTGTAGGAGGTGGAGACTAACAGATGTGCAATATTCTGAACAGCTCCATGGTTAAATAAGATTGTCTGGTGATCTGGACCCTTCAAAGGAAAACATATAACAGAATTTATTTTTTTTAAAAGACCATGTAAGAGGTTTCCACTATCTGCAACTTATTGTTAAGTATTAAAGGTAGAGGTACTAACAATTACTTTTTAATCAGCTGGCATACTAACTTTTTTTTTTTTAAATAAACAAGTACAACTCTTATTTTTATAGCATTTGTCCTTTTCCAGTAATCATTTCTACTCTTTTCTTCAATGGGCAATGAAATTAGTTTTCATAAATGAAGAAACACAGATAGAGTACTTATGTTTCTATTCTTTATATTGGAAACAATCAAAAACTCCTGATTTTCTCTACAAATCATGTAAAAGATCCTCAGTTACTAATGTCTTCTTCACTGGTAATATTAAGCATTTTCAACAATTCTAACTTGAGAAGGGAGGGGATTAATTCTGAAACTCTTTCCAGACAGAATGTGACAGTGCTTTTAGAACAGATTCACATTTTCCTCCTACGGATTACTTTAGTTTCAAACATAAATAGCCACAAATTTAGTCAGCCATCACTCATTTACTGGTGTCAAGATCTAAGTCAGCAATGGCTGATATGTCAGTATCTTTCTGAGATTTAAAAAGCGTTTGGAATTAAACACAAGTATGAAATTTGCAGTAGAAAGGTCTCAGAACTTCTATAGCATGACAGGGCCCAATGACATTGGAAAAACCAACACGAAATCTCAAGGGGGCTGGCAGCCCTCAATAGTCTCTTGTGAAACTGATCTGTGACTTACAAACATTTCTTTAGAAGTAGATTCATGACACTAGTCATCTTTGCATTAAGCATGGGCTATGAGCAATTTAAATTCAGCTTTCAGAATGTCACAGCATTAATTATACCTTGATGCATTTTTTTGACTAATCTGCAAGTGAAGAAAGCATCTTCACTCAATCTTCTGTTCAAAGCCAGCTGAGTTTATCAGCACATCTATACACCTAGTATGCATGAGTGACACTATTTCCACATTTGAGATACAGCTGAAATCAGATTCTTCTTCTATTCAAAAGAACATCTTTAGAACATCCCTTACCTCTAAGAAAAAAGCATAAAATTATTTTTAGATGTAACATATCTGGTGCTTTAAGAGATGCTTCAGCTGCTACTGCCACCAAGAGCTTTCTACCAAAAAAATGCAAATACAACAGCATGGTTGAAGTAGGAAAACAACTTACATTGGCACACAGAAGTGGCTGAGGCAATGATTTAAAGCCGCAGCTATGCCAGTGTTGAAGCTGAAGAACAGATATTAAAATATGTGAAAAAAATGAACGAAATTAAAGTAAAAGAAATCATATTGACCTAGATAGTTTTAGTAATTCACAAGTATTAGTGATTTTTCAATGAGATGCAGATGGTAAATTCTGTGCAAACAGGACAAATGCATGTACAAAGGTGGCATTTGGGTGTATTCTTAATTGCATAACTAGATGTACATGAAAATATCTAATCTGTACACATTGTGTTTGCACACACCAACCCAGCTTGTTTAATGCACAATCAGGTTAAGCACTAACCCATAAATAGGGACAGCTTCAAATATAAACGTGAAAACTTGAGAATATAATGTGTCACTTCCAAGCAGCTCAGGCACCAATTTAATAGCAAGGCTGCCCGCTTTTGTTTCTCTTTGGGTACACCAACAGAGTTCCAGGAGCGAGGCCAATACAGTGATTGTCTTCTCCAAATATGATTGAATAAGATAATAATTCAGGAATAGAAATCACAATTCTTGCACGATTTTCCCCATCATAAAATGCCAATTTTTAAGAAAGCAGTAGGATAGAACAATGTAACAACTCATTTCATAATGGAATTTTAAAAGTAGATATCTAAATGCAAATGTCCCTTGGTTCAGGAACCCAGCACCAGGCTTAAGATCATGTAACAAAACATTCTCAGAACATGTTTGGGACGAAGCTGCCTTGATTACAGGCTTTATTCTGGATCTTTCCCAGACGCAAGATTTTGATTTTCAACTGCTGGTGAAATTATTACTTATGCAGAGATGTCACCACATTCAAATATAAGTTCCAGAACTGTCTTTTCAATTTATTCATACAACCCTGTGTTTCCAACTGCATACCTTATCTTTTTAATTTAAAATAGTAAAGCTTACCTACTCACATCACTTTCTCTGGAAACAAATCAACTGCGATAGAGAGAATCTTAAAAAGGAAATTCTGACTTGCATTTTAGTATACCATGTACATCAACCTGATTTCAGTTTATTTATTTGCTTGTATGTTGACAGAATGCTAGCTCTGTATGTTAAGAACTGCATCTGCTTTCTCTGTACATGAACACTTTCCCTTGCTTAGGATGGCTCTTCTCCAGCGTCAATGTTTTCCATCAGGTATTTTAACTCTAAAAATGCAGTGAGAAGTAGTAAAAGCAGAAAACAGCAGCAATATACTAGGAACCTGAATTAAGGATTTCCCAGCTCGAGAGAACAGGTCTGAGCTTTTCCAGGGAAATGCGAGCAGGTGAGAAAGAAACCTGAGAAGTCCAAGTAAACAAGACTCTGGCAAGGAAGAGAAAAAATGGATGCACAAGATCTAAGCAGAGAACAGTATGCAGGAACAAGGAGGGTAGGAGCTATGATATGTCACTTAGTTTAATGAATAAATATCCTAAAATGAGGAAAAAGAAAAATAAAAGCATCAAAATCTCTTAAAATATATGGTAAGCCTTACCTAAATACAAAAGCTTATAGTAACTTATTTCTTCAGGAAAAAATGAGAAAGGTTCTCTCACTCATGGCCTTTTGGGGAGGAAGATGGGAGTCTTCATCAAAAATGTAGTGACTACTGAAACTCGAAGTTTGTTTTGTTTTTTTTTTTAATGTTAAGAACGTACTTTGCCTATCCCCTGCAAATTCTGCTTCACTGTATTAGATATATTTTGTTATGTCTGCAAATACAGTAATTGACCTTGATAATCAGACCTGAAATCCAAGAACTAAACAAAAAAAGAAAGGGGCTTAGATTTTTGCTGAACAGCTGTATTTGCCTGGGCAAGAGAAAAAGGAGTTCTTGATCAATTTAACATTTGTGATTATCTGTTTACTCAACCTCAAATATTTTTCTTTGTTATGCAGCTAATGTCTATTCTGTAAATGCAACTATTTCCTAATACTCATACCCATCACCCTGCTTTTCTTGTGCATTCATGTTTCTATCTGTTCACACAACCAATTTTTTCTTTCCAAACATTTGGATTTTTTGAAACATTCACTGTAAAATTGGTTCGAGAGAGATTTGAGGGGTGGAGGAGGCATTAAAAACACTATAGTGAGCTCATAAGACTTCCTTTACTCTATGCTGGTTCAGTGACTGGGCATTTGCTTTGTTAAGAATATATTTGCTATGTAAGTCACCAGGAGTTACTGGAGCTACAAGGAAGTAACTCAGTTGGAAAAAGATGACACTAACTGTTTTTATGTTGGATTAATTACCTGAAGGTCCTCAGCAGTTCTCACACAGCCAACAGGGTTTATACTGCTAAAGAGCTAATCCCTGATGGTATAAACTGACTTCTACATCACCCTATAAACAGCTCTGTGTTATTTCTCTTGTAAGCCAACATGGCCCCATTTTTCACCTGTTCAAGCTACTCAGCCTATTAAGGAGACTTTCAAGGGCCACTTAAACATGAGATGCCTCATTGGTGCATTTTTCTTCTTAAAATGCCAAATTCTTTTTCTAATATTAGCTATAGATCTGAACTTCCACGGTTCAGTGTAGAGTTCTGTCTTAATGTTTTCTTTAAACAATCCTATAAATATTAGCAGCTGAGTTATATCACACTAACTCTACAGTTTTCAGTTCTCAGTTTCATCTAGCAGAAGAAATGTAATTGGAAGAATGTACATAAATAATAGTTAAGGTAGAGAAAAAAACATTTTTAATAAAGGAATAATTCAGAGTTCCAGAAGACTCATTTTAAGTGATACGGCAGAAAGATACTTTTTGAGGTAAATACTTAAAAATTCATAAATTTGGGAACTTTATAATTAGTTAGTCTGGGAGATAAATAAGATCTATGATCTTTTAGTTTTAAGCTGTTTCTAAAAGGGAAAGATACTGTACAAATCTGATTTCCTACACTGAATTATTTTGATACAGTTACCCATGGCTACAGTAACCAAAAAACCACAATAATAACACAAAAAAACAATGGTGTGTGGAAACTTGGAGGCAGGGAGGGAAAGACAAACCTCTGTGTTTGGGGTGGGGTTGCTGCTGGTTTTAAATTAGTTTTCCCATATCAAGAGAATTGCATTATATAGCA
>NW_010286958.1:43344-65069 GCF_000700745.2 Antrostomus carolinensis
ACTGGTAGAGTTCACCATTCTCTGGGTTTAAAACAGCTGCCTTGAAAGCAGATGCAAGAACTCTGCAGAGATGCTCACACTGTATTGAGACTTCCAGAGGGAAAAAAATAAGCCTTCCAAAATTCATACTGCTAATAGTGAGCATTGACATTTGCCTTGACTGTTAACTTTGTTTAATAGCCAGAGGTATAAATACATATACACACTCTATAAAAAAGCACTTACTTGCATATTTTGTTTTACTGTACAGAAATGTACATGAACCCAAATAAATGTGTCAGCAAATCCAGAGCAGTAACAGTTCAGTCATTACTGTCTCAATGTTCCTGTCACAAAGGGCAGTATCATCTTACATAGTTTCTTATAGGCCAGAAACACAACAAGTTGCATAAGAACATGTATTCTCTTTCTTACTTTGCAGCAATGTGAGAAGATCTGACATATGTATTCTTGTGTATATCGAGACCTACTGAGCAGTGCCATGAGATGGGAGATAACTGTAGCATCCTGGAAACAAGTCAGAAAAGAAAAAAAGTATTAACACCATATTTCAGCAGAGTTTCTTCACAGTTTGATACTTAAAAGAGTACTCTTGATTCTGCATTCAGTGTTCTCCCTTCCACTGAAACTTGTATAGACACAAGACAAGACCATTAAAGTAGTACAGAACAGACTTCAAGGTACAAGTGACAGTTCCGAGCCAAATCCTCATAGAAAAAATAAAAGGTCAATGCAAGTTAGGTAAAAAACTTCTGGGATTTGTCTCAAAAATCTTTACTTTGTGAGAATACAATAAAAGAATGGGGAAAATAACACATATCAACTGCAAATATGGTCAATGAAAGCTATTAATTCAGGAGTTGCCTTAGTATTGTCTTACTACAAGTGTGATTTACTTACCTCTTCATTTCAGCTCTGAGTAGAAAAGAGCAGGGAGGGGAACAAAGTGCCAGACTGAACAATGCACAATCCACCTTGAATTCTGTGACACTCGCTTTCTAAATGATTAATGTGGGGTAATAATTTCCTTTGTCTTTGATGCTATTAGTGTGCATGACACTAAGGACAAAGAATTCCAAATAAATTGTCAAAAGAAAATAATTATACTGAAGTTCCCTTCCCAAAACACATCCAGTTACTTAAGCTCTGTGGTAAGTTACAAAATTACAATGTTTTAAAGCTTTCGGTTACTGTTGCCAGTACATTCTAGTGGCAACAACTGTAGTGATACTGAAAGAAATACTGGTCACTGTGGTTTGGAGAGGTGGTATTACTTCCATGAGATAAAGGCTGCTGAAGAGAGATGAAAGACTGAATGAGTCTTCCTGTTCTAAGAACTTATCCTATATTGACCCTATACAAGTAAGTTAAACTTTGCTTTACCTGCAGGATAAAACTCCCTCTGACTAGGGAGAGGTGGATTAAATTAAGAGCAAAACCTTCATACTCTTCAGCTACTTTTACAGTAATGAAAGTAGCACTAACCCGATTGTTTTAATGACTATAGCTTCAGAGATACACTGCTGTTTATGAAAAGTTTTATTTTCCAATTACACTTTTTTATATTATCAAAATAAACATGGATAAGTCTCTCCTATTTGTATACATATTTGAGATTAGACAAATCTTTGCAATATTTATTTTTTTAAATTTCTTTAATATTATATATACATATAAAATGTAGTAGACTTATTTTAGAAAGCTTTGCTGTCAACAATCCAGCCTTCTTATTCTCAGCAGAAAACAATAGGCCAACAGAGCCACCAAACACACTGAGAATAAAAACAACTTGTTTCTATTGCTTGTTTCTCAACAACAGGAAAGGATCAATGAACAACAGCTTATTTACCATTTCAACATCTTACAGGGAGAAAGTTACTTGAAACTGGAGTCCTTCCAGGTACACCAGCCATATATCCATGCTCACTGCATGCTTATGTGCATAGGAAAAGCAAAGGACAAACTACTCTAAGCAGTATTCTTAGTGTCTGGCCAACAGCAGCTCCACTTGATCTTCTGCCTTTACACGTGGCATATATACCAACACATCTGTATCTTTGCAATTTCAGACCCAAAGGCCTGCAAGGAACTGTTTTGGTTGCAGGGCCATAGTGGACATTAAATCCACAAGTATGTTGTAATGGCGCTGATAGTCACAACCATAATGAAGTGTCTCTTGACTCGCCCTGAGAGAGGTAAGCCCGCAGTGGTGTGTAAACTAAGTGGGTATTGGGTTTTGGGCGTACACCAAGCAGAGCAGCAAATTTCCATGAGAATCTAAACAGAAGCAGCTAACAAGACAACCTTGTTCTCCAGAAAAACATGTTACAACCTTACAAAGTCATAGAAAGTCCCCAAAACTTCTAAGGGTCTCCTTCTTGGAGTTAAAGCAAAACAGACTGACAATATACTCAGGATTCCTCTGTGGCTTAACACATTTGGCCCACTAAAATATATTCTTGTCAATTTCTGTAAATCTTAGGCATCTGAAGATATCAAACCACATTAGTGTTCAACACAAAATACATACTAAGAGGTTTATCAGTGATAAATTGTACCTTACACAAAACAATCAACAAGTCAGGAGGGTAGGAGGGAGAGAAAAAGAGACACCTCAGAATTCAGAGGTAGTAAAGCTTAAAAAACCAGAAGCTTCAAAATGTAAAATGCAAGACTTGAAATCTCCTGCAGAGAAATCACTGACCACATAATCTGGGTTATTTTAAAAACTGCAACTAGAAGGATGTAAATATTGGTCTAAAAGTTCAAGTTCAAGAAATTGACAGAGATATTGTTCTTGCGAAAGGTCAGAGGTACAAGAATCCACAACTAAAGAAACATATGCAGAGTGAGTGGAGTGAAAAAATCTGCACTAGCTCCACAATCCTTCGCCAAAGGAGATTCCTGTGAGCTAAAAAAGATTCAAACTGCCATGGTCAAAGAAGTAATAGACACAGTGTTCCCTAATGTTAGTAACATGTTTTTCCATCTACATGATCTAGAAAACCATAGAAAATTGCAAACTTCGGACATGTCAGCAAGCAGAAAACCTAGACTGGGAGGGACGGGGGAGGAAGAAAACACATTTGTCCTCTTTTGGTCTCCCTCTATTATATATTGCTTTATAACTGTATTTTGTCCTTATCTTAAATTTGGTTTTCTCTCAGCTAACCAGGAAATTCTAGATAAGAATTTAGAGATGTCAGTATTCATTCAGGTTCTTGGGGAGAAAAAGAAAACCAGAAGAGTAGCAACTAATTTATTTCCAAGTCATAAGTGACTAGCCTGCCACCAGATTTGACACACATAGATCGGGTAATTCTTATGGACTGCTCTGCACAGCTGACTCGTCTACAGAGAGATATGGGCAGGTAGAGATCTGCATTTTTGTCAGGCAGTGAACACAATACGCTCACATGACCTGTCACCTTTATCACATGACCAATGCACATCTGGATACTGAATAAGGCTGCCAGCTCTGAAGTGGTCTTATAAAAAGCTATAGGACTTTCCCTCCTTCCCTCAAGCTGGTAGAAAGACTTCACAGATACATATCTGCATCTCAACAGATCTCTCACCCTGGGACAGCTCCATGTCATTCCTCATTTCCATCTGGATGGTCACTAAATCAGTCTCGGCACCAAAGCCTGCACCCTTCCAGTGAAGGATGTCTCCCCAAGATGTGTTTACCTGGCACAGCAGGTCTGGATACAGGTTACTGTTCTGCAGCAAACTTGCTGTAAGATCGCAGTATAATACACTAGAAGCCTGACCTTTTGAGAGCTCAGCGTTCATTCAGCTCAACACACATATGGAAGGGTCTTCACATTTTCTCAGCATAGGTCCTAAGTTCCTACAGGAAACAGCCCAAATGTTTCCACCTCCAAAAAACTATTTTGTCTTTGGAACTGAAAATAACTGCTGAAAACTGCCAGCAGTTTATCCTTCAAGCTCCTGCCTATAAGGAAAGACTCAAGAGGAAAGAAGTAGATTTTGACACCAAGCATTTCTGCTGGGAGAAATATGCAGGTTACTGTGAATTACGTGGTTTTGGTTTTATTCTTTTAAATGAGATTTTATGTTTATTCTCTCCCAAACCTATTACAAATAGAAGGAAATATTTTAAGCAGCAATCTTTAAACCACTTGCGTATCCTGGATCTTAACTGGGAGGTTCTCTGAAACCTCTAGAGTGACTGTAACACCCTTGGAAACATTGAATTGAGTCATAATACTGTTGGAAACAGTCCTGCCCAAGCTTTGAGAAACAACATCCTCCATGCAGTCAAACTGCAAAGAAATTCTGGGAAAAGTTGCTATCTCAGATACAACTCAGAAATCAACTTTTCAGAAGTCTTCTCCAGAACTGCTGGACAAGAATGAAAAGCCATTGACAAAGTTAGTCTCTTACCTTCACAGAAACGGTGACAGTCTCCCTGGAGCTGTTGTGATCAGAGGGAGCAGAGTGTCTAAACGAGAACTTTAAGTTCTTGCTGTTATTCTCAATGTCAGAAAAGCAGACTGTCTGCCATAAAGTGTTGCTTAGGCCCATAATTACTTTGTTAATTGCAAAAACAACTTCTCAACTGCCATTTTGTGAAACACAGCTTGCAGCAGTGGGTATTGTGGCTATTACTTCCAAGAGGTACGAAATACATCTCTTCTTTTCAAAGGATCTACATTCATTACTTTTCAGAGCATAGGTTTGGGTATTCCCACAAGTGAAGCAAAAAAGAAGTTGATTTGCAGAAATGTGACTTTAAGTACAGTCAAAAAATATTTAACTTTCAGGTGTCCAACCGGGATGGGAGATTGGAAAGTGGGTATTATTAGTTGAAACTAAGAACAAGGGCACCCTCACCAGATGATAATTTCCTGTAGCTATGGTTAATTAAGGGATATCACATTTGCCTGTATAAGGAATGGGGTAGCAGAGTTCTGTCATCACAGCTGCGCAGCAGAGAAAGCAAAGGATGAAACAGAAAATCCAGTATCTTTGGCATACTGTTCCCACAATGTCAGTGGTAATTTATATGCTCATACTGGTTCTTTCATATTTCTGCACATACTCTTCCACATGCTCTCCCTTCAAGATATCAAATCTCTCCTCCAAACAGGGAGCAATTAACACTCTCTATTAAGCACTGATGCCCAGGAAGAGATATGGATTGTTAATGGAGATGATAATCTTCAGCCCTGACTTTGGATGCTGAGAGCAGGAAGCAGATGTCCCTGCAATTATGAACCGTTAGAGGCCGACTTGGGGGAATCTGGGAGCACGAAGTGGAGTCAAAGGAAGGATCAGAGACACAAAGAGGAAACTCTCAGATCACTCAGGAGTGGTGCCTTCAGCAGTCACACATACAATCTCTATTGAGGGTTTACTTGCTGAACAATCAAAAAACAACTGGAAAAAAGGCAGTGAACAGTGGAGGACAAAGCTGGCTGATAATCTATACATAATAAATACAAGAGTAAGCTTGTAGCTTACTCCTACAAGAGCTGCAGAAAGACTTAATGAGATGGACTAGGTAGCAGATGAAATTCAGAATAGGTGTATGGTAAAATTGAGTCCATAGAAAACAAGTTTACAGACCTATTTCTGGAATTAAAATGTAAGAAAACATTAGAAAAGGAATAGAGAACAAAACAGGTATCACTACAGCACTGCATAAAAACTACACAAAAATCATTAAGAAAATCTGTTGAGGACTATTAACACAGAAATTGTCTCTAGTAATGACAGACACATGAATTGCAGAGAAATTATGAAATCAGAGGCCAGCTGTGCCCTTCTCTATAATCATCAAGTCTTCCTCAGCAAGTGACAGACATCCCTTTGAGTGGTGAGACCAGAGTGGTTAGCACTGTGAGCTCCTAATTACTCTCAGAAGTGGGACTTGCATGGTGACCTCCAGCCAGCAGACTGGTGCAATGCTACCCTGTTCCTATCAAAAGAGATTACTGGTACAGCACAGTTTTCATGCCACAGCTTGCCTCATCCCTTACACTGGGACAAAGGAAGAGGGAAGAGTGCAAACCCTTCTTTCCCCTCCTTCCAATTAGGAGACAGGGACTGAGTTTGGGCAAGGTCTTTTGTGTCTAAGCTGCCAAGAGACAGCTCTACCTTCAGACAAGGCTCTGCATCAATGGCTTTGCCCAGTCAACTTAATGAGGTCAGCACCAATAGCGTTACTGCTCACATGCTCCAAGCTGAACTCAAAATTATAGCAATGGTGGGGGACATTTTCTATCCTCCCACCAGTTACAGTTAAATGTAAATCAAACGTATGTTAATTACAATGAAAGAAATTTTGGAAGTGAATCTCTTCCACATGATGTGCAAAGAAGCAAACAGCCTCACACCTGGAGTGGGAGGGCAGTGTCAGATAAAACGTTAAGTTTCAGAAACTAACATTTGCCAATATAGCTGTGACAATGGTCCCTGTAAATACCATTTAAAGGCAGTTTTTACTCCTTAAGATTGCACAGAAGCCTGAAAATTTTAGGTTTTTTCTTCATCAGTGTGTTATTGATCATCTCATATTGCTATTAACATTAGGTGAGTCAGATGCCTTAAATGTAGGTGAGAAATGTTAACAGTGTTGGGCAAGCAAGTCCTCATTACTACTGCAGATAACAAGGTCCTTCACTTCCACCAACTCTATAGGTTCTAAAAGGACAATAATCTGCTTACAACTTACTGTGTATAGTAGATCCTCTGGAGTTACAGGACTGATGAAAATGGTACGGAGACATCGCAAGCAAGCTTCAATAAACTTCAAATCTGGTGACAGTAATCCTATAAATATAGACAAAAAACTATTCTTCAGTTTCATTATCTTTGCTTATTTGAGTACCTTAGGAACATTTACTAACATAGACCCGTTAAGGGAAAAGTACCTTGCAATAAGGCTGGGATTATATGGCAGTCTAGTAGAGATTTGACATTATTCTCTGTACCCATTGCAAGGCTTCCGAGGACCACTGCACATTCTGTTCTCAGTTCCGTGCTGGAGGTTTCTTGCTGAAGTAAATACAGCAACCTGGAAAAAGAATTACTTTTAGAGGAAAATTCAGATGGAAGAGAACTTTTAAGTCTAGTGAAAAAAAACCCCACAATACCCAACAACTGAATCCTGCTATGTAAAGAAGATTAAGTCCTTAATAGAAAGATGAAGACTGAACAAGAATAAGATGAACACTTTATTCCTAAGAACCTTTTTACACTGTGTGTTCCTACAGAGGTTTTACTTGCTGTTATGGCAGAAAGATACCACACTCTTTTCTAAAAATGAGGTGTCATAGTACTGATATCTGGGATGAGGTCTTTCAGGATACCAGGAAGATCCCAAATGTCAATTTAAAGGAAATGAGTCTGCAGTTTACATCAATGGGAATCTCGTGCATCTCCCCTAACACCTAGGGACACAGTTACCACTATCACGATGGTTGTTATCTTTGGCAGCAATTTCTTCTGGGTCACAGTTGCAAAATAATTCCATAATAATCACAAGCATGGGGATTGAGAGTAATCTGAGTTTTAACACCAAGAAATTATCATTTATGAACATAAAGAAAGCCCAGAAAAGTTTTATATGTGGAAAGGCAGATGAATTGTAGCTAAACAGGATCACTTTAAGTCTAAAACCCATCTTACCAAATGCATACCTTGGGTCTCAATCAATTTGGATTCTTTACACGGTATTAAGAGACCTAGGAGCCCCTTTGAAAATATTTTAGAATACATCAGTAGCTCCTGAATCACAGCAGAGGTCACAGAACAATTTCAGCCTAAATCTGAGTCATACAAAGAGCCCAGGTAGCAACCAGATTCCTACCTCACATCAGCACAGAAGATAATCACTTTAAGATTCATTTGGTTTATAAGCTTAAGATGAAAACCACTTACCTAAGGGCTCCCACATTACATACAAGTCTGAGCAAAACTATAACAGGTAGGATGACTGGGAACACTGAGATACAATTCTCTCTATATATGCAACATACATAGTCACCTTTCTAGATTCAGTGAGCTAAGATAGAAATATTCTCAATTTCATAACACACTACTGTCTAGTTTGAAAAGGTCTCTGCTAAAGCCAGGCAATACGCTGAAGCCTTCTCTAAGAGCAAAAAGGAGCTAAAATCCAGCACCTACCCCATTGCTGAAGGGGACAGAAGTAGTTACTTGGGTACACAGATCCCTCAACAAAATGCCCCAAAACCTGACTTCCTAAATCAAAGAAAAGGGAAAAAATAACGGGAAACACAGTAGGCAAATGCAATTTAGGTACATGGAACTGGAAAAGGCCACCAAGGGAAGTGCAAGCAGCCACACAAGAGACTGTAACACACAGTTGAAGAGTATCTTCAACACACACTCCAAATGTTTCCATTTACATAAGGCAGAAATTGCTTCTTAGAATCCCCTACATTTGAAAACTAAAGTAAAAGTCCAACAAACGTAACTGCAGGATGTCACTGGACGAAAGCTCTGACATCAACAGTCTCTTCAATACTCATAAGCAGAACATTCATTACATAAAATTCAGACTATCCCAGGCAGCAGATAATTTACCAAAATCTTGGAGAAGAACAGCAAAATATTCCCCCAGTGCTCCCTAACAATTTATTTGGATGAAAAATCTTCTGATTGAGAATCTGCTAGGAATCTGCTTTGCTCTAAATTGAGGTTTGAAGCAGCCAGAAAGCAGAGGTATGCTATTATCACTCAAAGCACACATGTACCCTTTTCTAGATGTCTCATGGTGGAAAAAAGCTCCAAAACACAAACACATACTAAGGAGATTAGATATAATTTTGTCCTGAACACAAACAAGACAGCTGAAATGTGGCACAAAATTAACATGAGAGATGCAAGCAACCTCAAAAGCACAGGTATTTTTTCTCCTTCAACTTCCTTTAGATTCAAAGGATCAGACTAGCATCATTTCAGAATGGCATACATTTCCAGAATCACTGCTGTTTCCTTTAATCCCCTATATACTATAAACTTATCAAAGGCATCCAGGTTCTTTGTCCCTGTCTATTTGTTTTATTTGAAAGGTCATTTATCCTTGATGTTTAGAAATATCTTCTAATTTCTTGTATATATCTATTCCTGACTAATTTACATCACTTTGGTATGGCATACATATTATCCTTTAATTTGTATAATTTTTTTAATTTCTTACAGCAGCCAGCTAAGGGTCTTGAGGCACTTGGCCCACACTGAACACGTGGCTCAGTGGAGCTGATCTGCTGTTTGTTCTTCACTTTACTGTAGGGCCCTTTAATATTGATGGAGAAAGGTATGTTTAAAAGGCTCAGATTATCAGTTGTTCCACAAAAGTGTCTCTCACACATAATTTGTGCAAAGTCAAAATTAATCGTACCTGTATTATCAGCTTCTGGAAAAGGAACAAAGTTCTATTTAAGGCAAATAAATCACATGTTTCTAAAGGTGTAAGTTCCGGTATTGTATTCTTTGAAGTATCAGCTACGCTATGTTTAAAGTAAAGATTAGTGCTGTTTCTGAAAGACTACAAAAGAAGCAAAGTACATAATCAATGTTATGCAAAATAATTACAAATGGAAAAAAGCATCCCACTTCCAATCCCAATAGGACAGAATAATTACTTCCTTACAGAGAGCTGGTTTTGTTCTCTGCCTTCTAGATCAGGTAAGGGTAGACAGGAAGCAGAAGCTTCAGTGAGTCATCCTGGCTAAAATTCATCCTTGAAAAGATGTTTTTTCTGGACACTGAGCTACTATATGGAAAGTGCAATCTCATCCACTGTTCTAACTCTGATTGACATTTGCCAATTGCCAAGAAAAATTCCTCATTGTAGAAAATAATTTGACAGGAAATATCGTGAGCAGATCAGAAGATTTATTTATTGCAGTAACCTGTACACCTGTTTTATTTTAACACCAAAGACTTGACTTTCCTTGACCCTTCTAACTTACACAAATACATTTTGTAAGCTAATGTTGCAGAGCAGTTTTCAACATATTCTATTTGTAACTTAACTGCTAGAAAGTTATGTATCTTCTATAATCTGTAACACCTTTTCATGGCAAAATTTAAACATTTCCCCCTGCTATTTAAAAAGTAAGTGGAAAGATTTTACTTTAAATAGCTGGCGATTTAGAAAACATACTGAAAACAACTCAGATCAGTCAAGAACAGAAATCAGCAACAACATATATACAATTTTTCATCTCTGCACAAAGAGTGAGGAATAAAAAGTTTTAAGTCTGTATTGGAAATGATGTAGCTTCAGGTGTGATTATGTACTTTATTAAAAGTTACTTTTAACAATTTTTTTAAATGATACAGTATATGGTACAGTAATTTTAATAAGACTTAAGGCACTTGATTCTTACTGTTTTCACTATGCTTTCTCAATCTGCTCCTGCAAATACATAAGTGTTGGCACCCTTCAGCAATGGTATCTGTAAGGACATACCCAGGCTCACCCATACCTACACTGCTGTAAGTAGATCTACTTATGATGCAGGAACATAAAACTGACTCACATAGTTCATGTACAGAACAAACATGCTATCAAGCAACATAAAACAACTTCCAAAGTGGGAATTAAAAGCTTCCATTTCCCCTAAATCCTCAACCATACCTCAAGACAAGTGTTTTGGCAGCATGCTTTAAGTTGGGTTGGTTTTTATGGACTAAGCTGGGACAAGGACAACTGGCCAGTAGCATCTGTCCCTTCCTGTGAGAAAGATCTCACTTACACACTATCACTGACCACTACTAACTTGGAGATGTGCTAAGCTTAATTTCAGAATTATGCAAAGGAGTACTGTTATGGAAAAATACCTACTCTTGGATTAGATTATTTAAGATACCCAAGCCCCCTCCCCAATCCAGAGAAGCCTTAAAAAAAGAATCAAGACTAAACCAATCCTTTCACTGATTATTTTCCTTCAAGCCTAGCAAGCCATTCGCCAAGTTTGTCCAACATGGGGAATACTAGGAGATTCCCCTGATATAAGTGTTGGTAAATATGGAGCTAATTACTAACTAAAAAATGTCAGTAACAGTCACTTTTTTTAAAAAAAACAGCTTTCAAGAACCTAGACATCAAAAAAACCTAGACATCAATTTAGAAATGCAAGTATATTTTCTTCCATTTTCACTATCAAGTCCTGAACACCTGCTCTGAGACGCAGTTTCCTTGTACAGTTCACACCAACAGCCTTCTGCGATTATGCAGTACTTCGGTAAATAACCTGTTCCTTGTGTTCAGAAATGTTCAGTCATGTCCTAAAACACTTTCTTTTTAAAGGGATTTTTACAAAATCCAAAAGCAACCTAAATTCTGAAGGTTGTTCTCTTCCAAAGAAAATAATTGCTATTTTCTTTCCCACTAACACTCAGCACTTGGAACAGATACTACAGCTGTGTTAATGCTAAAGAATGAAAATGAGGACTCAAAAATACGATCAATTTTTATAACTATTAGTCAAAGAAAAGTATCCTAAAATGAGATGTCACAGTCTCCCTTCTAGAAGCAACAAGTTAATTCAACACCTCCAAAAACTAACTCTAGTACCAAGGTAAAAAGAAATCTGCAAAGCAAAGACAACCACTTCTGAAAAATTTCATACAAAGCAAATAGTATCTATTAGTTTTTTTAAAAAGTCGAGTCTAGAAATGTGATGGCAGGACTCAGGTTTGAACTACACTATTGAAAACCCTCTGACTACTTAAATGTCTGTAACAGACAGTAACACAAACACTCCACTGCTTTGGATTACAGAGAAAAACATCCTTCTACTTCTACAGTACTGTAGTGCTGCAAGCAGTAGGGCAGTAAGCTGCAAAGAAAGCTTGCCCTTTAGGAGCAAAACGCATCTCAGCTTACAGCTCTAGTAATTTATTCTAATATTCTTTCATTTGTTCTATATACGTCAAATAACTTGCATTCAATCTGATTTTTATTCACTTAGCTGAATTCAGTGTTGGAGTACTGTACATTATACTGAGCTGTAAGAGGTCTGAATTTTAAAAAAACCCAACACAACAACCAAAAAACCCCCCACACTTTCCATGTAAGAATGGTAAGGACTACAATCAAGTTTTTCCTCACCTTTCTCTTTAATGATCAGTTTCACTTGAAAATAAGTCTTGTTATTGTACACTGAGCCAGTGCAGTCTGATTCACCTTTTTATAACACAAATACTTTCATTCAGCATATAACACTCTGCCAACCCCCATTTCCAGTTCTTACCCCAAGGTGCAACCAGTTCACATGCACGCACTTTTAGAGTAACTTGAGGATACTGGAGTTGCTATAGTACAGCCTCTTCTTTTTGTTACTAGATTAGAAAAGCTCACATCCAAGTGCATTAGCACTGTCAATTCTGCAGTCTGTACAAGCTGGATTCATTCTGTTTTTCCCCCTAAGATAATTCCACAAGCCATTTAGCAAAATATAAACACATCCTTTCTTTACAGCCGTTTATACTAGGATATGTAGGATCAACACACAACCCCTGAAGCCCTACAGAGGTAAATTTACAATAACACCACCCAAAACTTAGACAGTGAATTGCACTGATTCAGCTTATTATTATTTCAAAGTGTGACACAGGCTCAAATATTTTATAGGACCAGGTCAGTTGCCTTCATAGTAAGACTATTTTAGAGATTGTACAAGCTTTTTGTTTTACAAGAAAGGTGTTAATAGGCATTATATAAAGAAACATCTTCATCCAGTCATGTTTCAAACATCTTACCACTTCGCTCAAGACTGATGCCTTGTGAGTAAGTTCATTGGTGAACTGTTCATTCTATTTATCTTTATAAACCTTCAACATGCAAACTTTAAGTCTTCTATAAATTTCTGTGTGGAAATAGTTTTCCAAGTAGACAGTCTATGACCACCATCTGAAAAACTATTGTTCATTTAGACAAACCAATTTTAAAGTGTTTGTCTGAAGATGCCAAGCAACCTTAAAACAAAAATTAAGGTATGTTTTGACTTTCTATTCACCTGCATTTTGAAATTCTCCATTGTATACAAAATTACTACACTATATGCCTACTCTGCTGGATATCACCACCCAACATTCAGTATCTGCACATAAAAGAGGACGTCAAGAATACATTTTTGAATATTTTTTCCCAGATTTGACTCTTACAGCTCCTCAGGAACAGATACCATGAGATATCACAAAGCTATCTTTTACATGATGTTTTTAAACCTGAAACTTAAAATTCTAACAAAACCACAAAATTTAAAACGTGTTATTAGAAGTACAGCTCACATTAACAACTTCCTTTTTGCTAATAGAAAAGGCACTTCAGAGACAGAGGGCTGCACAGCTTTTAAACAAAACCAGCTCTAATATAATTCTGCTGACTGCAAATACTTGCCTTGACTCAGGTGTATTTCACAGCCAGGTTAGAAGAATACCTTGTTCCAGTTATAGACAACCCTAAAGGTGAGGGTTATTCCTGATAAAGAAACATGTAATTATGTAAACAGTCCCTGACTCGTTTTGGAGAAAAAAGCAAGGACAGCCACAGGAAGCTCCTTCACCACTTTAGAGCAAAGGAAGCCTTTAAAAATATCAGCAACGCAGATGAAGCTCCTTCATCGCACATGAACCTCCTAGTGTGCAAACCACTAGGTTTGGGCACAGATCCCTACCCTCTGGAGCATATGACACAGAAAATCCCAGTGTAAAGTGCAGCCAAGAATGGAACAAGGCATCAGGAAACAACCGTGCTTTGCCCATGTAAGGATGTCCAAGAAGTATAGACAACACCTCATCAATGTGCATGACAGACCTAGTAATACTATGTCCAAATGTACTGAGTTCTTGAAAGAAAGCTGGTAACATACCAGAGATCACTGATATTTCAAGAGATGTGCATAACTGATAACTAGTACACTTATTAACACCACCAGCAGTGTTCACGCAGTACAAGTTGATCTGAATATCTTACAACTTCTGCACAGTCAGGAGGTCAACTGGATGGGAACTGAGCATCACAGATCTGAACACGAGCAGACAACGTGCACTTGCAGCCCAGAAGGCCAATAACTGTATCCTGGGCTGCATGAAGAGAAGCGTGGCCAGCAGGTCGAGGGAGGGGATTCTGCCCCTCTACTCCACTCTTGTAAGGCCCCACCTGCAGTACTGCGTCCAGTTCTGGAGCCCCCAACATAAGAAGGACATGGACCAGTCAGAACAAGTCCAGGGGAGGCCACGAGGATGATCCGAGGGCTGGAGCACCTCTCCTATGAGGACAGGCTGAAAGAGTTGGGGCTGTTCAGCCTGGAAAAGAGAAGGCTCTGGGGAGATCTTATAGTGGCCTTCCAGTACCTGAAGGGGCCTACAAGAAAGCTGGGGAGGGACTTTTCATAATGGCAGTTAGTGACAGAACAAGGGGAAATGGGTTTAAACTGAAAGAGGGGAGGTTTAGATTAGATATTAGGAAGAAGTTTTTCACTGTGAGGGTGGTCAGACACTGGAACAGGTTGCCCAGAGAAGCTGTGGCTGCTCCTCCCTGGAAGTGTTCAAGGCCAGGCTGGATGAGGCTTTGAGCAACCTGATCTAGTGGAAGGTGTCCCTGCTGATGGCAGGGGGATTGGAACTAGATGATCTTTAAGGTCCCTTCCAATCCAAACCATTCTATGATTCTATGATCTGTAAAGAATCTTGACGGATCCTCTAGTTACTGATCCTGCTGCAAGGCAGGATCATCAGTCATCACATCCTGTCTGTACAGGTTTTGTCAAGCAGATACTTGCATTCCTACAGTTAAAGGATGGCCAGTCCTTTAGGAGTAGCATTATAAAAGACCTTATAGAGTCAGTGTCTGAATTAAAGGATAACCCTAAGGAAAAACTAGACATATAAAGGTAGTTCTTCAGTAAATCAGATTACAGAATCACAGAATAGATGGTGTTGGAAGGGACCTCTGCAGGTCATCTAGTCCAACTCTGCTCAAAGAAATATCAGCTAAAGCAGTATTCCAGCCATGAGGTCCAGCTTTCCAGCCCACAAACGAACACACATACTTTCTTGGTGTTAAACTAAAGTTCTACTTGCTATATGCACAAGGCTGTTATTCCTAAATACCCAAGCACAGGAAGTTTGTTGCTTATCTTCTACTTAAATAGTAAATGAATTCTTTAACTAAGAACATTATCTAACATTTATCTAAGTAACTCCAAGAAAAGCTGAAAGCAACAGGGTGTTTTTTTTCCACCCTGCAGTCCTGCAACTGCTCTCACAACAGTCAGCATCCCAGTATTCAATGCGTAAAGGTGCTCTTCTGCTAATCTCCATGCAGGATCAACATCACGGGTCATCCATAAATTTGTAATACCACGCATTTAAACAAAGAATTGATCAGGATACTTCTGAGCTATGCAAAACCATCCTGCCTAAGTTTTCTTTTTAAATCTCACAAGGAACACATACTCAAACATTTCAAACACTATCACAGATATGTGAATTCCTCTACTTACTTATCAGTACATCAGTTTTAATTTTCCAGTATTTGCCAGCCAATACTGCATGCAAAAATCTTCTTTACGGATACTTTTGTTGTGTTTAATGTAGACATTAACCTATATAAAATCCTTTTCCTTAGACGACAGACTTGGAGATGTAACAGAATCTTCCAGTTAATAGAGATACCTTCCCATCTTAATAGTAGGTTTATCAAAGAAGAAATCTTATTTTTTTGGTAAACTCTAAAAAAACACTGCCTGAAGGAATTTGATCATGTTTAACAATAAACTGAAACAACATTTCATGGTGTCCGTATTGGTGCGTTCACAGCCCTAGAAACAAGTTAACAAATAGGTTAACAAATTCTTACTAGTTTTGTCTTCTACAGACAGCCTAACTATCCTTTGCAGAACTCAAAATTCAAATGATGGAATGGATAAAAGTTCATCAGCTGTTCTACATGTCATTTAAAATGTGTGCCAAATAAATTTAAAAATAAAAAACTCCAACAATTAAACAGAATCCCTAATAAATTTCTTAGGGAAAGGTAAAAATTAACTATATGAAGTTTTTGAGTACCTACCTAGAGACAGGCCTTTAACTTTGGGAAGAAGTGCATTACCACGTTATAGCTCCAAACAACTGATTTATGCCTTAAGAGTCTGGAGAACAATCAGCTGGAAGTCAGAAAATCATTTTCTGGTGAGTGACAAGAATGATTTAATTGTTTTGTTTTAAAGGTCTTGAATGGTTAGGTAAAAAACCTCTCTATTCATTTTGGAGCAAAGGAATAACTCAAGCTCTTAATCCAAAACTAGCTCTGAAGTGGATTAGACTTTACATATTAAACTCTCAGTAATGATTAGAGAAGCAATAACTTGATTCAGCTAATATTTTTGACAAAATAGCACAGGTCAGTGCTTCAACAGGTAACCACAACATACTGGAAGACAAAGCTATGCTCTGATGACTGGAATTTAACACTGCCTTCTCTGCACTCTGCCATCTGCCAGATGAAGGAAGAAGAGAGGAAATAAGGCCCTATTTGTCGACTGGATTACAAACCACTGAATGCCTTACCTTTCAGGGTACCAGAAAGTGGTTTACAGACTTGCAAAACAGTTAAAGGACTTGCTCACATGTTCATTTCACTGAATGTTTTTCTTTCCCAATTCCATCTCTCTAAACTAGAGGCTTTAGATTGTTTACCACAGAATTCAGAAAGAGCTTAAGAGCGTAACTTTTACCTATAACAGAACCTACTAACCTACTCACTAATTCAGCGGCTTTGAAATGTGGCTGATGCACAGTTTGTGGGAAAGTGTGTAAAGGAGGTCACAAGGTACAGCAGAGCAGGGAGGGAAAGACTACTTAGCTTCTAAAGTTACATCAAAGAATGGCAAGATATCCAGGTGGTCCTGGTAACCACTTAAAGTGAGAGTCTTTAGCTCCCCTACGCCTTAGGTGTTATCAAGTAGCAATGACTATGACCACAATATGACTGTCAGCCTGGACGCCACAGTAAGCAAGTGTTTTTCTAGTCTCCGTGATAAACTCCACCAGAAAAGGGCTCCAATTACAGCTCAGAGGATTAGAAGCCAGCAGCACTACAGACTAACTGCTGCTACATGAAACTTGTTTCGTTAAGCCAGAAGTCCTATCAAGATGACTTAAAAAAAGAACATTTTACATTTTAACTGAGAACTCAATAATTTTCCTGAGACATAGGAGGGAAGAGCAACTGACAAAAAGCTTTAAATACTGAACTTGGACTCTGAAGAGGTGTCTGACATGGTGACAGGAACAAAAGCTGTAGCATTCGTTCTTATAAAACTGTCAGCTTCCCCATTCTCTGCTAGCACTTATGTGGGGTAGAAGGGAAAAAAAAATAAAGAAAAAACAAAACCAAAACAACTAGAAAAGTGAAGGGCAGTACAAGTAGCAAACTATTTTTAGGCAAGGCTGGCTTTTTGTTTTAAGTCTGCCTGCTACTGAAAGAACTTGATATGATGGCATTAAAATACTCTTTTTCACCCTGAGCTTTAGAAATTTTATTTTCTGGGATTGCAACTAAAAAGTAACAGTTTCAAAAAGTAAAATTTTTGCAGTCCTGACAGAGGTGCCTGAGGCCAGCATTTCATGAGAATGTAAAGGAGTAACGCTCATTCTGCAGAGAGGAAGAGACACAGAAAATTGTTCCTTAAGAAAGAAAATCCACATACAGGCTGGCTACATTTAAATTCTTAACATCTAGGACCATGTTTGCGTACACATTTGTACAGTTCTTAACACTTCTTACTTCTTAAGTCCAGACATGACAATTCTGCAAGCTTTCTTCAGTCAACTTTGTTTTTCTTAGCACCCTCTTTAGAACAAGTGGTCAAGGAGTGACCATAGGTCAGACTGAATTTCAAAGAAACAAAAAAAATAATTGCTTTTTCTTTTTTTTCCAAAGGTATAGATATATCTCCCTTTCTAAAGATGACACAAGTAAGCAGTCAGTTCATGAGCTCAGGAGGCCACTGGCCTAGAAATGACAGTGATTCAGGCATTCTTCCCCAACATTTTCTTCCTATATGGAGATCTTCAAAGTACTTAACATTTCTTTCCAACCATCAGCAGTCTTGTATTTTAAAATAACAAAGATACTTTGTACCAACCGGTAAGATTTGGTTCAATTTCAAACAAAAGATACTTCCTAGACTTGTTTCCAAACCTCTTATGAGTCTGTTCTAATAGGTGAACATACTGTTTTCCACTAAATGACAGAAACCTGAAGGAGTTCTTTGGGTCTAAAGAGTCTTGTTCTAAAAGCTTGCTGGTGAAATACTTGGGGAAGAAGAGAGAAGCAAGAAACGAGTAAACAAGAAGTTGAACCACAGGACAAAGCAGCTGTAGCAGAATTCTAACAATCCCCATGCCACTACAGGAAAGAATCAAATTCCCTTGGGAGACTGCAGTTTCTGTGAAAAGAAAACTGTTCTCCTCGGTAACTTTTTGGAGGAGATTTAAAACAAAGAATGTTAGCTTGCTTACTCCTCTTCTTACTGAGGGAAAGGTTTGACTTTGCAGATTGGAATTCGAAAGGTTCCTGTACTTTAATGTCTTCAGCGGCCATTTCACAAATTAGAAAGCATGTCAAAAAAAGTCAGTGAATTCTCACCACCTTGTTAGAGAGAGCAACAGCAGAAGTTCTCTAACCCAAATGGTCTATAATCTATTTAAGTCTGTCTGCAACACTTGGAGGAGATTCTACAGCCTTCAGAAAGGCACTTGGGGGTAGGTGATGCCACTTAAATTTTAGCCAGTGAGAATCATATTTTCTTACAATAACCCAGTCAATTTACCTTCATCTATATCTCTAGTCTGAAAAGCCTTAGCATTACATTTCCTGTCATTTGAGGAGAACTTGAACTGAAGTGAGGACAAATGTGATAATTTACCTTTTAAGATTTTCCAAACAGTCATTTATGTGCAGTTATAGGTTAACAATATAATTTACTTGGACAGCCAGAAGGCTATAATAACAGATGAAAATCCTTCAGGATTTTCACTACTGGGCACAGAACAAGTAACAGCAGAAAGCAGGATAACTGAAGGAACGTGAAGCCCTACAAAATTTAAGCACAGGCAGATTCTAGATTTGGAAGCTGGAGATTTTCTGTCACTTTTAAAATGGGAACCAAAAGAATTAACGGTAGTTGCAAGAATACTTTAGGGTCTGTTGCTGAAAAAAAATCCTAAAACTTTGCATAATCTTCAACAACCGTTCACTTTGACCTTTTTGTCTCATGTGAAGTCTTCTTTTTACCCATTTATATTTGGTCAAAACAGAAGATAATTCAGCAGGTTCTGTAGAGGGAGTTTCCCCACAGCTAATCCCTAGAGAATATAAAGGACCATCCTTGACACAAACTCATTCGTAAATAAGATATTCCCTGCAAACAAAATGCATGTTTTAGAAGCAGCTTTTTCAAGCAGGAGGGTTTGGGACCTATGTTGCCATTTAAGCAAAAGGATCATAGGTGGGTCCCATACTGCTAGCACAAGTAATGCAGTGCTCAGTGGTTTCCTTTTCCATTGCTGCAAACTGTGGCTGAAAGAAAGCTGGAGGAGAAGAGGGGTGAAGTGAAAGCTGTAGTGAGCAATCCAGTAGCTAAAGTTACCTGCTAAATTTGTACTAGTGGAATCAGGATCCAGAAAATATTAACATGAGCTGAAGCAGTAATTCAGCAGTAAATTATGATCAATGGTTTTTAATCCTCTGAAGCAGGTGAAGACAAGCAAATTATCTCAGATTTTAAAAATATTTTTAAATTATATTTTTAACATAACCTTACACACTTTCACTTGTGAACTCACCAGGTAGTTGGCTGATGAACAGGATTAAGATACAACCTCTTTTACCCATCATTAATACATTAATGTCAGAAATTAGATTTCATTCCTGAGCTGATAAAGTTTAATAAAAATCACCAAGACTACTTTAGAGAATTCTAGGAAATTCCAGGAAATAAATTAAAAGCATTACCCAACAGCTTGTTCTGTAATACACGAGTTTAACAGATATTTCAAGTCTCTCTCAGTTAGGTTAAAGAAAGTATGCAGTCAACTACAATCAAAGTTAAAACAAAAAAGTGCCTGTGATCTAAGGATTATTATTCCAGACCTGTTGTGAATCAGTGAAAAGGACAGTAGCAAAGGACATACCTTGGAACTGCTCCCAAAACAATCAAGTTGGCTTTTTGTTTGTTGTTTCCAATTACAGCATTTTTCATATCTCTGTAAATCCAGAAAGAAAAACAAACCCTGGTAAATTATGCTGAGGTACTGAGGGCTTAATCTATAGAATTTACTATTTCCATGAAGGCTTATCAAGTAGTCTTCCACATGTCCATGCTGCACCTACAGGACTGAGAACTGCTTCATGGCACAGTTTCCACAGCCCACAGATAAATACCCCAGAGCTCTGGGATCCCAATACGTCCCAGCTTATGCAAGTCAGCAAAAACCCAATCTATCTCATATGCACACCGTACATGAAGAAGTCTCATTATTGAACAAAACTAAATATACTGCTTCTTTGTGCCCATATATTCACTAGACTTCTAAAGAAATAAAACACTTTTGATTTGGGAAATCAAATGTTGGTAATTTAAAGTATTAACTGAATATTCTGCTGGGTGCAGGAAAAGACAAGCTGGAGGGGGAAAGAAGGAGGAAAAAAAAAAAGCGGGGGGGACGACACACGGAAATAAGGAACTATCACCAGTCTCCAGAGACTTTCACTCTCCTCTCCACCACAGGCTTCCTTTTGTGAATTTCAGCAAAAACACTTGAACATCTGTATGTCAAAATCCCAGGAACAAAGTGAAAACAAAAGCATTTTCCTGTCTGAGAGTTACTGTAAGGTTAAATGCATTAAAGACATTCCTACTATGGTAAAAGAATAAGGGAAGCATTTTGGAAAGAGGACACTGGTTGCACACACTAAGAAGTCCTATGAAAACCTGTGGTTTGTCTTTTTCAGAAAATTGCTACTGTATCCTAAAATCCATCACCACCTTTTTCAGATTTTTTTTTTCCTTCATATGAGTCAAGGACTTGTCAGTGTGAGGTTAATGACTCAGCTCTATCATAAAGGTCTTTTCTAATCTATGCAATTCTGTGCTTCTGTGAACAGACTGAACATACGTGAACATCTAGAGAATCTGAAAGCTAGCAACTTATGCCGAGTTTCAGAAAATCAGGATGACACACTTCTATGAAACTTTCTGATTTGTAGGGACCTTTACAAGAGCAGAGAACAGAAACAGTCCAAATTCAGATAATTCTTCATCAACAAAAAAACAAAACTAGATTGATTATAGTGTTAGTAGTTGCAAAATTGATAAATTAATCACCAGCTAACTATTCCCAGAATTCATTCAAATAATTTGGGAGCTTTAGCAGTTGCTTTAAGTTAGCATATTTTTTTGCCACTATATCACTTTCACCTGTTATCTGCAAATTTTAAGAGATTTAGAGTAACCTTGGTTTTTTTTAAGTTTCACCCTAGCCTAGACAAACACTACACAGTCCTTATGTACCCACTGAACATGCAAATTCAACTGTAATAAGCAGTTGTCCCAAGTGTTCAACTCACTTCATTAGAGTTATAGTATCTGGACTGGCATAAACAGAACCTTCATAAACCTCAATTAGTAAAAGGTAATTGCCCGCTC